>NW_027070090.1:373170-377973 GCF_002906115.3 Quercus suber
TATTGAGAATGAACTTTTTGAATCAAGTCTAAAAAAATATGAACTACTATATATCATTTAGATAAAAACTTTTATCATAGATACATTAATACTTTTTTTGCCACAAATTTAAATCACGCAAGCTTAATAATTTTCTATTATGTGTTAGCATTGTCTCTACTTCTTCTTCTTCTTCTTCTCAAAAATATTATGTATCATCTTTAAAGGATGCCAACAATATTGATCTTATGGCAAAAGTTACATAAAATATTGAGAAAAAAATGTTTTATATTACAATCTACTAAAAATGTTTTTTAAATATTTAAATTTTTATATTTTTCATATCACTGACGTGTTTAACAATTATCACATGTGTTAACTTAAGTCTTAATATCCTTAAGTTGTTTCGGCAAAAAGAAAAAAAAAAGTTGTCACAAAAGAGGGGTTTGTGTAAAGTTTTTTGCAAAATGAAAGTAAACAGTGAAATAATGATTCATGAATTAAAAAAAAAAAAAATATATATATATATATATCTATACATATTTATCTTGTGCTGTTATAACTTTACATATATTTTGCATTTATATGTTCATTTACTTTAATTTAGATGTTTATAACTTAATAATGAAATCTATAAACAAGGTAAGTAAAACAATCATATTTCTACCATTCAAAAAGTCACAAGTTCTTTTTTATGAAAAAGGCATTTTACATTTCCTTGGAATTATTTTTAAATTTTTTTTTATAAAACTTTGACATGCTACTAACCTAACCACTTCATACATTAAAAATATTTAAGGCTCATTATTATTTCCATTAATATATTATGGATATCTTAATTGATTGAAACCAAACTAGAGAAATGCCTTTCATATTTTCTTGAAAATTCAGAAGGAAAAAAAATCTTTGACATACCACTAACGTAACTATATCTATAACTATTTAAGCCATCCATGATATCTATTTTTTATTGATAACCATAAATTTACAACTAGCAAGTGAACATACAAAGTAATAAAGAATAAATGAAGGAAGAAAAAAATAAATGAAATCAAACGTCAATTAATAACTGTTATTTGGAAAATAAAAAGGTGGTCTAGAGGAATAAGAAATAAAATAAAGATGGCTATACAAAGGACATTGAAAACTTTATAATGCAATAAAATCAACCATTACATTCACTTAATTAAATCAATAATCAAAAATTAAATATTATAATACAAAATTTAAACTTAAGACTAATCAAACTCTAACTAGGGAAATTATATAAATAAATAAATATATATATATAATCATAATCTTCATACACAATAAATAGTTTTACCTCTTATTTAATGTTTATGTTATGCAAATCATCAACCAATAAATATATGATAATGGAAAAAATGTTATAGACAAGATTATGAAAAATATGATGAAACTTTTTTTTTTTTTTTTTTTTAACTGTTTATATAAAGTCTAGGGACTAAAATAATATTTTATATAAAAAAATTAACACGCGCAACGCGCGGGTCTGCGACTAGTATATAATAAAGATAAAATAAAGATTGTTTTCTAAACAACCACATACTCACTCATCTCCCTAGCCTCTTAGGAGACTTAAGAAATAATAACATTAAAAAAAAAAGTTAAAATATTAGAGGGAATGCAGAAAATCCTTATATTAAAAGATGTTATATCATAAGATTGATTTCTTAATTCTTTTAGTGCCTAGAAATTTATAGAAAAAAATGCTGTCTTTATATATATATATATAGTATTTATCACATAAGATTATATTAAAAAATAGAAAATTTATTTTCCTTAATAAATGTCTATTTTTTCTTGAAGAAATTGGAGACATGATAGTGACAAATTTTTTATTTATCTATCTTCTAATAAATGATGAAGCCATGGAAGATTAGTGTGTTATTACTTTGCAAGTTCACCTATTCAAAAATTATTTTATGGGGTCCACGTGTGAAGTCCAATTGAAGTGAATGTCATGGAATTTTGATGGTCTAACTATGAATCTTTTAGGGTAAAATAGTTTTTAATTCAAGTTTTTAATTTCAATAGTTATGGTCAATTTTATAATTAGGGGCAAATTTGTAATTTCAACAATTCTTGCAAATTAAGGGTTTTTTTTTTTAATAGTCAATTTAGTTGAGTATAGGATCTTCTAGGCATTCTAAGTATCTTAGACTTATTATCTTTGGGTCCAAGTTAAGTATTTATTAAGTTTTATTTTACTAATCAAACTAGTAGTCCAAATACTAGTAAGAATCCTATTACGACTAGTACAAGAAAGAGTTTATATATATATATATATATATAAACTCTTCTCTTTCTTTTCTTCTTTTCTTTCTAAGGTTACCATTCATACAACACCTAAACAGTCCAAATTTCTCTCTAATTCTTCTTCTTTCCTAACCCTAAAACCACCACAAACACACATAAGCAAATTTTCCAAATTGTTTTACATCAATAGGATAATATGATGTGAACTTACTAATAACCACATCTTTTCATTTAATCTGGGTCATGAATTTTAGATCGGCAAATGATACCTCAATCTTGAAGTCTTTGGGGTATCTTTTTGACAGGTTTATAATGTGCATGGGGATTCGCTACTGATAAATCATGTCAATATCCTCCCAATTCCGCTGTTGTCTTTTGACTTATAGGAGTATACTAAGGTTTTGAAACTCGGACCGGACCGTATGGTCTGACCGGAAAAACCTCAAATTAAATGTAATGGAACAGCTGTATATGGAAACAAGGTTGAACAGAACACAAACCTATGGCTTGGCTAGAAGAAGATGATGAATACTAGAACGTGGTCTATCCATCTAAATTTGTAAGTAAAAAGCTCAACATCACAGACAATTTCACAAAAACTAGCAATCACTTATGTTCAAACAACCCATCTAGGTGCTTTCACAACTGATTGAAATTCTAAGTTCAGATACCCTCTTGAAACATTCTCTATTTAAATTTATCGAGTTATACAAACCACAGTTTCCATCAAAGAATATGAAATGTAATTGGTCACATTACCTAGTGGTAGGAACCCTCACTGGCTTTATGAGTTTCCTAGAACAAATAGAATCCAAAGCAAGCTATAGCTGAGATGTTATTGCAGAAAAATATAATAAAACCCTTAACTAGCTCTCGCTCTACATAGATTAATAACCCAACCTCTCCCAAAATTCTATCACAATTCCAAAGCATGACAAATTATAGAGGCTGAAAAGGAAAAGAGAATTGGAATTTAATAAACACATCATCCTTAATAAGGTACAATATCATCTGCTCTAAATCACACATAACTTTTTCCTAAATTACTGCTAAGGAGAAATTAAAAAAACAAATAAAATCTAAGACAGATTTTATTTTCACTAGGGAATGAAACTAATCTCTCCACATAAATCATAGCTGTTGATGGAAACCCTCCACATTGAAGATTCTTCATTTCTTGAGAATCAATATTAAAATGCATACATCTAATAAAATTAGTTTCAAGATTATTCTTGTTATACCCTAAGAACAAAAGGCTAGAAACAAAACTCATGCATCAACTAATACATAAGGCCAGAAATAAAATAACTCTAGCAAAAGTAAGTTAACCCAGACACCACTATAAACCATTAAAATGAATCTAATAAGCCACTAATGCATTGTTATCAACAATCACCTCTGGTGTTGCAAAAAATTGAGCTTTGAGTTTCTTTGTACTCATAGGAAAGTAAAAAGGTGAAGGCAATATGTGACCAAATTTTTGTTAAAGCATCCAACTAAAAAGCTAAAGTTCTTCTCTTAACACTAGCTCTCAACTCCAAAACCAACAGAGAACACAATGCCCTCTCCTATCCAGTTCAACCCTACGGCCCTTGCATTAAAATGCACCTTGCCTGCAATATGATCAGAAAATCAATAATAAGAACACCACTAGAATACGATCAGAAAATGCACCTTGAGGATCTAATCATTTTTAGGTGAAAACAAAGGCATTGATATAATTTAACAAAAATGTCAGAGCTATATACAATTTCTAATCAAAATAAGATGACTAAAGAAAAAACCCAACTTAGAAGAAAGAATTAAAAATCCCAATTTCAAACCCTAGGTTTCAAAAATTAAAAAGTAAAAAGGGTTTTGATCTACCTGCCTGAACAGAGGAGCATTCATAATCAAAACCCAAGTTCAATACCCACGATCAAAACCCAGGAGCTTGCATGATCAAAACCCACGATCAAAACACAGGAGCATGCACCAATCAAAGCCCATTGTAAGATCTAACACGGCTGAACAGAGGAGGAGCAACAGAGCAATGGTGTCTTTCTTCCTCAGCTCGGATTTGCCACGGTTGTCTCAAACGAAGCTTGTTGTAGGAGTGAGTGAGTTTTGAGAGTTTTGGGAGTGAGAGTGAGTTCTAGGAGTGAGAATTAGTTTTGATCCGTTTTCGAATGTTTTTTTTACTTATTTGGTGTTAGAGTAACGGAGAGTGGAGAGGTGGGTTACGGCTGGGTAATGGTTAGAATCATAGGTGGGTAAAGTGTCAAAATTCAAACCACGGGTGGGCACATAGAATTAGAGGCAAACCACAGGTTGGTAATGTGTAATTATCCCTAATATTTAATAAATGATTTTTTTAGGCCAATACTATTATTGTGTATATGTGTAATATCGGTTTATATGCTTCCAATGAACTAACATTAAATTTTAAAACATTAGCTAATCAATCCTATCCAGTAGCACTGGAATTAATCAATAAAAGAACCTTTCATTTCATTTATTTATAAATATACAAATCCAATATGGTTTGGATATTTATCCAATTCA
>NW_027070090.1:383004-410977 GCF_002906115.3 Quercus suber
TTTGACATACCACTAACGTAACTATATCTATAACTATTTAAGCCATCCATGATATCTATTTTTTATTGATAACCATAAAATTTACAACTAGCAAGTGAACATACAAAGTAATAAAGAATAAATGAAGGAAGAAAAAAAGAAATGAAATCAAACGTCAATTAATAACCGTTATTTGGAAAATAAAAAGGTGGTCTAGAGGAATAAGAAATAAAATAAAAATGGCTATACAAAGGACATTGAAAACTTTATAGTGCAATAAAATCAACCATTACATTCACTTAATTAAATCAATAATCAACAATTAAATATTATAATACAAAATTTAAACTTAAGACTAATCAAACTCTAACTAGGGAAATTATATAAATAAATAAATATATATATATAATCATAATCTTCATACACAATAAATAGTTTTACCTCTTATTTAATGTTTATGTTATGCAAATCATCAACCAATAAATATATGATAATGGAAAAAATGTTATAGACAAGATTATGAAAAATATGATGAAACTTTTTTTTTTTTTTTTTTTTAACTGTTTATATAAAGTCTAGGGACTAAAATAATATTTTATATAAAAAAATTAACACGCGCAACGCGCGGGTCTGCGACTAGTATATAATAAAGATAAAATAAAGATTGTTTTCTAAACAACCACATACTCACTCATCTCCCTAGCCTCTTAGGAGACTTAAGAAATAATAACATTAAAAAAAAAAGTTAAAATATTAGAGGGAATGCAGAAAATCCTTATATTAAAAGATGTTATATCATAAGATTGATTTCTTAATTCTTTTAGTGCCTAGAAATTTATAGAAAAAAATGCTGTCTTTATATATATATATATAGTATTTATCACATAAGATTATATTAAAAAATAGAAAATTTATTTTCCTTAATAAATGTCTATTTTTTCTTGAAGAAATTGGAGACATGATAGTGACAAATTTTTTATTTATCTATCTTCTAATAAATGATGAAGCCATGGAAGATTAGTGTGTTATTACTTTGCAAGTTCACCTATTCAAAAATTATTTTATGGGGTCCACGTGTGAAGTCCAATTGAAGTGAATGTCATGGAATTTTGATGGTCTAACTATGAATCTTTTAGGGTAAAATAGTTTTTAATTCAAGTTTTTAATTTCAATAGTTATGGTCAATTTTATAATTAGGGGCAAATTTGTAATTTCAACAATTCTTGCAAATTAAGGGTTTTTTTTTTTAATAGTCAATTTAGTTGAGTATAGGATCTTCTAGGCATTCTAAGTATCTTAGACTTATTATCTTTGGGTCCAAGTTAAGTATTTATTAAGTTTTATTTTACTAATCAAACTAGTAGTCCAAATACTAGTAAGAATCCTATTACGACTAGTACAAGAAAGAGTTTATATATATATATATATATATAAACTCTTCTCTTTCTTTTCTTCTTTTCTTTCTAAGGTTACCATTCATACAACACCTAAACAGTCCAAATTTCTCTCTAATTCTTCTTCTTTCCTAACCCTAAAACCACCACAAACACACATAAGCAAATTTTCCAAATTGTTTTACATCAATAGGATAATATGATGTGAACTTACTAATAACCACATCTTTTCATTTAATCTGGGTCATGAATTTTAGATCGGCAAATGATACCTCAATCTTGAAGTCTTTGGGGTATCTTTTTGACAGGTTTATAATGTGCATGGGGATTCGCTACTGATAAATCATGTCAATATCCTCCCAATTCCGCTGTTGTCTTTTGACTTATAGGAGTATACTAAGGTTTTGAAACTCGGACCGGACCGTATGGTCTGACCGGAAAAACCTCAAATAGGCCATCTTTACAGTCTGTTAAACATGAAGAACCGTTCCATGCAAAAAAAGCAGTGAACTGTACAGATCGCGATCGGACCGCTCGGTTCTGTGAACCATGACCGGTTCAGGCGGTTCACACAGGTCCTTTGTTTCAAGCCTTAAATGCACCGTTTTGGACTCTCTTCCTTGTTTTTTTTTTTTTTTTTTTCTTATACGGCATTGTTTGACTTTGGAATTAGATCATTCTCTCAAACAAGAAACCCTCGTCTCACTCTTTCAATCAAGAAACCCTCAGTAAATACCGGCTAAAATTCAAGATTCTGCTGGCATGGAGTTTGGACTGTAAAAATAAATCTCAAAAAAAAAAAAAAAAAGAAGAAGAAAGAAATGAAATAAACAAACGTACCTTACAAAAAAATAAAGCAAAACAAAAAAGTCACGGTGAGAAACTTGAGTGAGAAGTGGAGAAAAGTCAGATGAGATGAAGCACTGGTAAGTTGAACTGTTGAAGAAGACGCACACAAAGGAAAAAAAGTAGAAGAAAGAGGAAGACAACATAAGATGACAAAGATGAGAAGAAATTTAAAACCGAGTCTGAGAAGAGTGGAAATTGAGGAGTGTGACTAGACGTGTGTGGATGAGAAAATAGAAGAGAAAAAAAAGAAAAGAAAAGAAAAGGGAGTGAACCAGCTGGTGATGAAAAAAAGAATAATATAAAATATTGAAAACATAATTGGTTGGGCAAAGTGCAAGCTAGCTTTATAAGTTTCGTACTTTCATTTTGTATGTTTGTTTGGTTTTTTTTTTTTTTTTTTTTTTTTTTTTTTTTTTTTTTTTGTGCATTAAAAGAATTAATTAGTATACTTTAATAAAATAATAGTTGTTCAAGTAAATGATCATATTAGTTCTAAGATAACAAGTTTTATAAATGTATTAAAAATATAAGTTTTTATAATTTTTTTTTGTAAGTAATAAGATACGAAATTATATATATATATATATATTTGCAGTAGTTCCGAAATGGTACACTAAAATGAGCCAGTATCGAATAGGTACCAAAAAATTCCATTCCAATAGACAAACCGAAATGGTATTCATAACATTGGTTTTATGTATTTTTGTAAGAAACAATGTGTAATGATTACACATTGTTTCTGTGAAGTGGTCAATTCTGTAAAAGCCATTGTTACTGTGAAATCTACTAATGGTGGATTACTTTCAAACCTTGGGATAGATCGAGGGCTAGATGATATAAAAGATTTGCTTGGTGAAACACTCGTCTTGGAGCTTGTTAGTTAAATCCTTGGTGAATTAGACTATTTTAGTTAATTTTATATTTTTTTTTATAAATTTAATATTTTTATATATATTTAAAATAACTATTAAATTAATTATAACGTTATTGCGGTTCAACCCCGGTTTAACCTTGGTTCGACCTCAAAAACCTTGAACCTCTCTCTTTTATGGTTTGAACGGTTCGGATTTCAAAACCTTGGAGTATACAATGGCAGCTTCACTACACTATATATAATATATATATTATATTTATTAATTAATTAATTAATTAATAAAGATAAAATAAAATTGTTTTCTAAACAATACTTTACTCACCTCCCTAGCCTCTACTCAGCTCACATCTAATTATTCTTTGTGGTAAATACTATGTATAATATCAATCAAATGAGCTCCTGGAACAAGTTAAACAAAAATTACTTACATTACTTATATATATATTTTTAAAGGGGATAAGTTAATGTAATATAAATTATATTGTTATGAAATTTTAATTAGAATACAACACCTTTTAAATATAAATTAGAATGTTATTTTATAAATTATTTGAGAATATACTTTGATTAAAACATATGTTTACAAGTTATTTTATGTTTGTTTAATTTGTTTATGTTATGTTTGTAACATATAACTTATATAAATTGTTAGGTTCTAAAGACTTAGGAACTAATGTATTTAGAACTCTAATGTGTAATGTTGACAAACTATGATCAAAACAGTTGTTAGTCTTGTTTAGACTTGCTAAAAGTGTGTGCTTTGTATGTAAAGTTGGAATCGAGTGGCTGCAGAAGTATTAGTGACTTTCAGCCTGACTCGATCGATCGAAGCTTTGACTCGATCGATCGAAGCTTAGACTCGATCGATCGAATATTGGGCAGAATGTTTTTTTTAGCAGAATTCCAACTCAGCCCTAGCTCATTAAAACGTTTAGGGTTTTATGTTTTGCCCTAGGTATATAAGGCAAACCCTAGCCACGTTTTAGTCGTTGCTCATATTGCTGTTTGTGTGAATCTCTTGTGAGATCTGAGAGGTGCTTGCCTTCACATAAGCTTAGGATTATCAAGAATGAGATTTCTTCAAGAGCTTGATGATTATTTAGTTGCTGCTATAAGAGTTTAAAGATACATAAGTGGGTGTGCTTGTACTTGCTTTAGAATTTAAGAA
The DNA here is from genome assembly GCF_002906115.3 of Quercus suber. NCBI lineage: Eukaryota > Viridiplantae > Streptophyta > Magnoliopsida > Fagales > Fagaceae > Quercus > Quercus suber. The sequence continues at coordinate 387,269 of NW_027070090.1, forward strand.
AGAAGGAGTCCGTGGTCTTGGAGCTTGCACGTGGTCTTGTTAGTAAGTTTTTCTACTGATGGGTAGCAATAGAATGTTAGTGGTCTAAGTTCTATTATACAAACTTCGATTCTTTCTATAGTGGATTCAAGTTTATCTTGAGGATAGTTAGGTTAAATCCTCTCCAGGTTTTTTACTAGTTTGGTTTTTTTGGGTCATCATATCATTGTGTTATTTATTTTTTCGCTGCTATGCATGATATGATTGTTTGATTGTAATAACCTAGATTTGGAATTTGGGCTAAATAATAACTTGGCTTGTTAACTAGGTTAATCCAATTGTGTTTTAAGGGGTCTAAAAACATATATAGAAGATACATAAACTAGTAAAAGACAAGATAAATCAACTTGAATGCCATCTTGATATTTCTGTGCAAAACCTTGGAGTAAAAAGTTCTCAAATATGCCAACTTTATACTATAAATGCTTACCAAAGATTATTATAGATAGCCTAGGACTAATTTAAGTGTTCCAAGGCAACATTTTCTTATCTTCTTTATGAATTTTCAGATTTGCATATTACTTGAGCTCTTTAAGCCTAAAAATGGAGTTTAATGGTTATAATTTCAATCCTATTATCTTTTCCTTTGCCTTAATCTTGTTTGTTGCTTTAATTTCTTCTTAAATCTTTCTTCAACATTAAAAACCCATGTTTTCCTTAAAGCATCTGCGACTTTATTACTGCTTGTCAAAAATTAAAAACAAAACAAAACCATGGATCACCATGTGATGTGGCATGGCTAGATAGCATTTTGATTGATTCTATCACAATTTAATGTGAAAAAATAAACTAAAAATTACAAAAAAAAACAAAAAAAACAAAAAAAAACTTTGGAGTTGGTGCATAAAATGACATGTGTTACTAACAAATCTGACTAAATTATTTTATTTTATTTATTTAAGCTAAAAATAAATGAAACTAAGTTACAATAATAGGTAGCATTATTACTAATAGAGATACCTAAAATAAAGAAAAAAAAAAAGTGATAATTATAGAATTTCTTGTTATCATTTTTTGGGTTGAACGAGTTACGATCCGAATGATTAGAGATTTTTATTTTTTGTTTGTGATTAGACGTCTTGTTAAATATTTTGTTCATTTGTTGTTAGTTCAACTTTTTTTTTTAGTTTGTTTTTTGGGCTAATTTTTATTATTGTTATGTGAGGTATTATTATTATTATTATTGGTTTAAGGGGTTAAGGATTATGTTTGGAGGGCTAAATTTATTTTTATTGAACCCAAAATTTTGGGATTCTCAAGTCCAGGTGTTTAAATTTTTGTGATTCTTAGTTATTATTCACCCATCCATCGATCTCATGCACACAATCAAAGATACATCTAAACCAAAACATATAAACACAATGGTCGAACCTTCGTACAGTCCAACAACCATAACCCATCACAATAGTAAAATATCATATAACAAATCACCATTAATCATGAAACCACCTAATGCAAAACACCCAAAACCAAAGCCTCTCTTAAATTATTGATTATTCCTAAAACTTAAACTTTAAAATAGGAGATAGAGTAAAGTAAAAAATTGAACTCAAGATATAGTTCAAGCCTACACCAAGTCTAAACCCAAGTCCAAGCCCATTGGAAAACTTAGACCAAAACCCAAATAGTTAAAGCCCATTTTTAATTTTCCCTTGGCTCCAGCCCAATAACCAAATCCCAGAGCCTGAATAGGCCGAGAACCAATTACTTGAACCAAAATGGCTCCCAAAGTCCGAAATCAAACCCAAGACCGAATCCAAATAAAAGACCCAAACTACCCACTAACCAACCCAAGCCCCAATAATGCATCAACCCGGCCAACAATGGAAATCCCCATTTTCCTCAAGTGCTCTTTCGAGTAGTTTTATTGCGATTTCTGGCCCAGGCCTGTACCATTTAGATTTTATCCTGCTAAGGTATAAATCTCCATCCACAATTTCTTGGATATTTTTTCTCAAAAAAAAAAAAAAAAAGCTTGGATATTGTAGTATTTAAACTGCCTCTTTTTATTTTCATAATCTGGATAGAATATTGTCTATAAATATATACATTTTTTATTCTAAACTAGTTGCTAACCCGTGCGATGCACGGAATAGTTATATAGTTATATAAAATATGCTGTATCAATAACTGTTCTAAATTCATAAAAGCAAAAATTAAACTAAAATGTAAGTTAAGATATATACTTTCACATATATATTTAACTATTAATAAGACCACATATTACATGTGCAAACTTATCATTATTAGAAATTATGCTACAAAGAAAGCATGCAAGATAGGAATAACAGTTAGATCAATATAAATTCAAAATATGAAGATGCACCAACAGGGGGTGGTTGAATGAAAATTTTAAAAAATGTCTCACTTTACTTGAGACAATCATAATCCTAATGCATTTGGAATTCAAGAAAGTATTCAACATTGACGAAAATAACTACAAGTGAAAAAAATCAAATCAAATGCAAACCTATTTCAGCTATATAGTAAAATTAAATTTAACGTGATTACCTATGTTGGGTAACTTTTCTTTCCTTTCTCAGCTAAGAATAATATCAACACAAATTATAAATAAGAAGAACCATTAGGTGAGGCGGCTATAATCGCATGTGTGTGTTTTGAAGGTGCTGAAAGCTTCTGCCAATCGATGTAATCCACAAATCCACCGAAGTACTTGTAAATTCCAATTGCAAAAACAAAAACAGTTTTATAAATAAGCAAGAGAGCCATAGTTACTCCATTAAAGTAGAATTCCAATTAACAATTATTAACAGAAACTAAAAATTATTAAGAAGTTGCTATGGAGGCGTAGTTGTACCAAAATTCATACAGTATGTTATAATTGTTGACATCACCTTATAAGATTGATTCCCTCCCCCATGCTACCAATAACTAAGCCTTCACTCTGCAAACAAAAATCCATAGTAAAAAAGTCATAGGTGAAATCCATAGAGATTTGCAAAATTGAATCTATAACAAAGGGCACAAATCAATGATTAAAAAAAATGAATTATTGATTTATAATCACAGAAATTTTCATCATGTAATGATATTAATACAATCAGGTCACGGTAAATAAATATCTAAACTTGATTGCAAGATTTAGAGCTGTACGCTATCATTGAAGGTTGAAAAATCAGCAATCAAGTATTATTCAACACTTGCACCACTCATAAACATGTATTGTCGGTTGCATAGATTTGCAAAAATCAGCAATCAAGTATTATTCAACACTTGCACCACTTATAAATATGTATTGTCGGTTGACAGGGGCGTAGCCAAGAATAAATACTTGGGGGGGCCGGGTTGTAACAGATATATACTAAATATAATTCTTAAGTCTATTGAATACAAAATTATCAACTTTCATATATCATCATATACTTGAACATGTTGGGAATTCAACTGAAATTCCAAACCTATGAGAAACAAAAAATAGAGAAAACAAAATGCCAAAAGAAAAACAATCACACGCACAAGACAGTATTTACGTGGTTCGGTAATATGCCTACATCCACGGAGTTGCAGAGACTTCACTATCATCAAAGAAAATTACAATGTGCAGCTACAATATGACTCAAAAATTAACCTGAAAAGAATTTTAAAAAATAAAATTTTAATTAGAAAATTTTTCCTTAGTTATATGGATGTTATTCATACTCAAGAAAAAACAAAATTTTCACTATAATTTAAACAATCAAACCCATCAATCATCATCATTCCTATCATTAAAATTTTCCTGTATTTTAATTTTTTTTCAATACAACTTTAATTAATAATAACCCCTTAAAGGCTTAAACAAAAACAAAAATTAAACACACAAGGATTTGTACACGACATAAACCAAACAATTTAACAACTTCTATAGCCACATGATATCTAACTAATCAAAAATATGTAATATATCAAAATAATTTTACCTGTCTTCAAAGAATCACAAAGTGCAAAAATGGGTGGGCCGTGTGGCAATGCTTATTTGCCTACAACTGTAGATATTCTTTTCTTCAAGACTCATCAGTCATCACAAACAAATTGAAACAATCTCCTTATCATTGGTTAGTGACCATCCAAGGCTTGATAGATAGACATTTCTTTCTTGCCTTTCCAAGTTCTTTACTTGAAACAAAGTGCTCACACGATCCAACAAAAACATCAACAAGTAACTGCAATGGAAGCACCCTTTTCTATTTCATTTTGGTAATAAAAAAAAAATAGCAATAACGAAAACAAAAACACCCTTCTCTCTCTTTCTCTGAAAGCAGAAAAAAAAAAAAACATTTTCATGTTCGTAGAAAGGCACAATCTTTCTTCTGTGTTCTAAACCAACTGATCAGTAAAACCCATTTCTCGTTTTCATTTCTAGTCGTCAAAAAACATGTACTTCGGAGATCAATTATCTCCATCCCAATTCCTTCAATCATATATTTCTCTAAAAATTTATAAAAATATAAAAAGCATGTGAATATTTAGTTGTAGATAGGTGAGAAAATCAAAAAAAGACACTGAAAATAGATGAAGGTCTAGTGCTTAAATAAGAGAAGAAAACTCACCACTTCACCAGGCAGTCACCAAGTTCCAAATCCTAAAATTTGACAATGAAATATACTGAGTGATTTGTTTTAGAAAGCAAGAAGAAAGAAAAAATTGGTCAGGATTTTTTTTTTTTTTATTTTTTTTTTTTTTTGGGACTAGAGGACTGATGCTGCTGAGTTTTAGGGGATAGTAGGCGGTACTGGGAAGTGTATCACAAAAGATAGAAAAGAAAAGAATAAGGGATTTTGTGGGGGACCGTGGGGTGGGTTTTTGAGATGGAGAAGTTATGTGTTTGGATTTTAGTATTTAAATGTTTGTGGGCCAACTTTGTGTTTTATTTGGAGTATGAGAGGCTGGAAGCCTAGGAGAATAGAGGCCTAAACTATAATTGGGAGTGGGAGAAATATGGGGGGGCCGGATGTCCAAGAGTGGGGGGGCCCAAAAATTTTTTATACCTACTCTGTTGGAATTTTTTTATTTTTTGTAGGTGCCACGGCCCCCCCAGGGGACAACGTGGCTCCGCCCCTGTCGGTTGAACAAATTTGTAAATTGCTAATGTTTATTGAACTAAACCCTAGAAATCAATATAAAAAAATTTAGCAAATAGAAAAAGCCTAACCTTGATTTGATTTTTCAGATGCAGCAACTGGAGAGGGAGTGTTAAAGAAGGAGAAAAGTATGAATGGTTGAAACCCTAGATCAAGAAGGAGAAGTGTGGCTAGTCAGGTTTTTGTTTTGAAAAAGGAACGTGTGTTATTTATTTTTAAGAAGTCAAATAATTTTATTTAAATATTATGCTGACGTGGAAAATTATGAGAGTTTCAAAGGTTTCGGTTTTATATATATAGATAAATAAATAAATAAATAAATTTCTTCTCAATAACATAAAATAAAATAGAGTTTTCCTATATGATATTTTGAGTAATGGACTGACAGTATCTAGACGATAGACTATTTAGACACCAATCTAGCAATTAAAGTGATTCCCACACTCTTATATATATATATATATATATAAACAGAGAAGTGATTCCCACACTACCTCCTGTGTGTTTTAACTTTTATATAGTGAGAATAACTAACTTATGAAAAGAAAAATAATAAAATAATAATAAGGCGAGGAAGCAAGCACATCTATACTGTCCCAAACTATATACAATTAAAAACAATCATAATTATAAGGTTCAAATTATACATGATATTAGCTTATATGTTTTTTAAACTATACATTTCTAAAATATGTAATGGTTTCTCATTATATATATATATATATATATAAATATTTATGATTAAAAATTTAATTTGTTTTAGACTTTTCGGTTTTTCACTTAATAATTCACTCGTCACAAAAATTAAAAACTTAGATGGACATGTGGTGGAAAATTAGACTCCAATTGAAATCTAATTTAGAATTTACTTGAATTTGGACTCTTTGATTTTTACACTCAACAATTTACTTGGTATAAAATTAGAAATTAAATGGAACACATGGCACAAAATTGAAAATTCAATTAGAATCTAATTGGATTTTGTTTAAACTTAGGCTATTAAAATATATACAGATTTGTCTGCTAAGTTCATTTGTGGAATTTCTTTCTATAAATCAAATCTTTAATTTCTTTCATTGCATTCACAACACTCTACAGGTTTAGAGGCATTTTCGTTTGTAGCGTTCTACATCTTTGGCGAGCTCTCTCGATCTCAACCAATTCGTGGGGTTTGAATGATTTTATTGAAAAAAGAAATGCTAAATTAGTACCTATATATATATATATACTCTCTTTTTTTTCAAATTCTTGGGGGGGGGGGGGGGGGCTGATTAAAAATATGCATTATTTTAAATAATTTTCTGCATTAAATATTTTTCTGCATCAAAATAATTTTCTGCACCTATAAAAGAAACTATTTTTTGTTTTAGTTTCAAGAATATTCTTTTGATCTAAAATCTTTAAACTTGTTTTCAAGAATGAAATATGTTTCAAAATCAAAACTTCTTTTCAAAATTGAAACTCTTTGCAAATCTCAAGGTCTTTTTCAAAATAAAAATGGTTTTCACAATCTATTTGTATCTATGAATTATTCTTAATTGAATTTAATTCTAGGTCTAAGAACTCAATCAACACGTTCAAATGCTCTTAGATTAGGGTTTATCACACATCACACACATATTTACCATGTTTTTCAATTTCTTCTTATATATCTTTGCATGCCTAGAATAGGATTCCATCATGCTTATCAATGTTTGTTTTGCTAAACCTTGTTTGTTATGATTTCACGTACTATTACAGCCTATGCCCATCATATATTTATAGCATCTTCGCACACACATTGTGTGTGCTTAGAGGCTCTTCTATTTTTATTTTTTTTAAGTGCAAAATTCTTTATTGATTATAATTAGAGGTTGATGCATTTTTTAATCACCAAAATTCCTAGTGGTGTTCGGCTTTGAATCTTTCATTCGCTCTGTTCATTGTTTTATTACAGATTTACAGCTTTGTGCATGATCAAAGGCTTTTCTTCTTCTTCTTTTTATCTTGTTTTTGACATTACTTCATATATATATATATATAAAAACAATCCATGAAGGGAGAAAAAGAATAAAAATTTAACGAAAAAGAATAAAAATTTAACAAAAAAGAAAAAGAAAAAAGAAGAAGATGTCATGCCGTTGAGGAAAAACCAAGCCTTTCTTCTTAATCCATCTGATCAACCTGCAAATAAGTCAAAAAGTGGATCACCTTAGTAAAAAAAATGTAACAATTTATTCCTAAATATTATAAATTTCACTTCTTTTTCGATGATTCTCAACAACCCAAAATAGCATAAACTCAAATCAAAATTCCAAAAAAAAAAATTTGAGTATTGTGATCCAATTAGAAAAAAAAAATGAAGATATTAAAAATTAGATACAAATTATTGCGAAGGGGGACTAATCACATATTATTTCTTTAAAGAAAAGCCTCCTAATTTATACATGAATGAGTAAAACTTAATTTTTAGAACCTTAAGTGCAATACGTTAGGCTTCAAATTGAATACCAAACACTAAGGAGGCTTGTGAGCTCTATTGAGTGTGTAATATAAGATCATGGCAAGTATCTCCACCAACCTGTTGAGTCTCCAAATCTAATTGCTGTAGCCTATCCAAGAAAAGACATTAGAAAGGAAATAGCTCAATCATATAAATTTTTAATAAGGGTTCATTTAATAAATATAGCATTTTTAAATTGACAACATGAGATTAAAACAACCAAAACCAGTGACAATGGAAGATCTAAAAAATTATGTGAAATTGCTTAAAAGGAAGTGGCTACCAGCTGTTTCTTCAGACTAATAAAACTTATTCCACGATACCAACAAAGACACACACCGGTAATTCTTAACTCCACAATTTTCCCCAATGTTGTCAGGCCTCAAACCATCACAAACACTTGAAAATTCAACAATGACTAAGACTGAGAATTAAAAAAATAATTAGTATTTATTTTCAAGATTCTGATGAATCAACAATAATTAAACACCAAGGTTGACTACAAAGACACGCACAGGTACTCCTTAACTCCACATTTTCCCCCAATGTTCTCAGATCTTAAACCATCACAAACACCTGAAAATTCAACAATGTCAGAGACTGAGAATAATAAATAAAATAAAATAAAATAAAATAAAAAAGCATTAGTATTTAATTTCAAAATTGTGATGAAGCAACAATAATTAAATACCAAGGTAGACTACAATTCAGAGTTATATTGAAAATGAAGTTGGGAAATGCACTTGGATGACGCAGAGAGTTTTTTTTTTTTTTTTTTTTTTTGATACAGATACAGAGAGAATTGAGAGTGCAGGGTGTGTGAGCTTATTTTTAAAAATTAATCATATTCAATTGTGATGAAATTGTTTTAAGAGAGATGCTACGTCTACGTCTATAACAATTTTACATTTTTACAACAAATTACAGATAGTTAGTTATTATTAGTTCAAATTTAAAACTAACAATAAGATTACTTTTTTGCCCCAACAATAACAACCAGTAACAACCTGCTACTTAGAATTTGTTATAAAAATGTTGTAGACATATCATTTCTCTTGTTTTAAACGTGGAGTTTATCTCTACGAATTAGTGTTTTTAAAATTTAGGTGGTTTATGCCAAAAAAAAAAAATTGTAGATATAACGGTTAAAAACTGAATAGAAACATGTTTCCTAAAATGATATGCTCTTATCTTCATTTTAAAATTAGGAGTTGCGATTTTTGCTTTTTTGTAGGAAAAAAAATTAATTTCCTTTTAAACATGAAATAGTATTACTCTTTTAACATTTTGTTGGAAGAAGTAATTTTGTATTTGTTTTTTTGATAAAGATAATTGAAATATTTGAATTCAAATAAATAAAAAACACAGATAGGAATCAGACATTTGAATACAAATGGGTAGTGAGAAAAATGTTTTTTTTTTCTACTTTTGTACGTGAGATAGTATTACTCTTTTAACCTTTTTTACTTTTTTGTAGGGAAAAAAAATTGAATTAAAGGGTATGTTATTTCAGAATTTGTATGAGAATGAAAAATATACCTATTGTGTGAGCCAAGCACTTACCTATTCTCTTTACTTTTTGCTATGGTTATATTGTTAATTGGCCAATTATGTACACAATTGGGCTATAAATGGGTAGATTAGCTTAAATTCAGATCTAGATTTGAGGTCTAAATCATTACCTATAATTAAAATTTGGTAATCTTAGCTTCATGAGGCTACTTCCACAACTATTTGTGCTACCCCATTGAGAGTCCAGAGGAAGAAATGTAATTGCTTTTATTTATTGACTCAAAGAAGGGTTCCAGTTTTACCATCACATGGTAGAGAATTAATGATAAAAATTTAAATCAGACACTGTTTTGGGTAACCAAAAATAACATTAAGTTTATATAGAAGTGAGAAGTGATGGGTCCACTGACCTTGCAGTGAATTCCTAGGCAGTGACAATTTCCAATAATCAGATTTTTTTTTTTTGGGGGGGGGGGGGGGGGGAGGGTGGGGGTGGGAATAATAGCAGCCATGCGCTGATTGGATTAAGTGAACCTCCGGCTATTATAGCTAATATCATTGAAAGAATTTAGCATAACCTCAGTTTTTTTAGGCAGGTATCGATGTCTCATGTTCGAAAACAAGGCAATTGCCCAACTTAAATCTTAGCTCAGCATGCCAAGCATATTAATTCTTATATAACTTGGATAGAGAAAAATCCTAATATCATTGAGATCGTTTTGACTCAAGATGTAATGTTTTTATCTTCTTCTTAATAAAGTTACGATCTTTTTATAAAAATAAAATAAAACAACTGGAAATCAACACCACCACCAATACCATTGCTGCTTCGGTTAACATGCGTGCATGCATGAGCTAGTCCAGTGCATTAATTGCCTTCCTAAAACAGTCATTCAAACCCCACGAATTGGTTGAGATCGAGAGAGCTCGCCAAAGATGTAGAACGCTACAAACGAAAATGCCTCTAAACCTGTAGAGTGTTGTGAATGCAATGAAAGAAATTAAAGATTTGATTTATAGAAAGAAATTCCACAAATGAACTTAGCAGACAAATCTGTATATATTTTAATAGCCTAAGTTTAAACAAAATCCAATTAGATTCTAATTGAATTTTCAATTTTGTGCCATGTGTTCCATTTAATTTCTAATTTTATACCAAGTAAATTGTTGAGTGTAAAAATCAAAGAGTCCAAATTCAAGTAAATTCTAAATTAGATTTCAATTGGAGTCTAATTTTCCACCACATGTCCATCTAAGTTTTTAATTTTTGTGACGAGTGAATTATTAAGTGAAAAACCGAAAAGTCTAAAACAAATTAAATTTTTAATCATAAATATTTATATATATATATATATATATAATGAGAAACCATTACATATTTTAGAAATGTATAGTTTAAAAAACATATAAGCTAATATCATGTATAATTTGAACCTTATAATTATGATTGTTTTTAATTGTATATAGTTTGGGACAGTATAGATGTGCTTGCTTCCTCGCCTTATTATTATTTTATTATTTTTCTTTTCATAAGTTAGTTATTCTCACTATATAAAAGTTAAAACACACAGGAGGTAGTGTGGGAATCACTTCTCTGTTTATATATATATATATATATATAAGAGTGTGGGAATCACTTTAATTGCTAGATTGGTGTCTAAATAGTCTATCGTCTAGATACTGTCAGTCCATTACTCAAAATATCATATAGGAAAACTCTATTTTATTTTATGTTATTGAGAAGAAATTTATTTATTTATTTATTTATCTATATATATAAAACCGAAACCTTTGAAACTCTCATAATTTTCCACGTCAGCATAATATTTAAATAAAATTATTTGACTTCTTAAAAATAAATAACACACGTTCCTTTTTCAAAACAAAAACCTGACTAGCCACACTTCTCCTTCTTGATCTAGGGTTTCAACCATTCATACTTTTCTCCTTCTTTAACACTCCCTCTCCAGTTGCTGCATCTGAAAAATCAAATCAAGGTTAGGCTTTTTCTATTTGCTAAATTTTTTTATATTGATTTCTAGGGTTTAGTTCAATAAACATTAGCAATTTACAAATTTGTTCAACCGACAGGGGCGGAGCCACGTTGTCCCCTGGGGGGGCCGTGGCACCTACAAAAAATAAAAAAATTCCAACAGAGTAGGTATAAAAAATTTTTGGGCCCCCCCACTCTTGGACATCCGGCCCCCCCATATTTCTCCCACTCCCAATTATAGTTTAGGCCTCTATTCTCCTAGGCTTCCAGCCTCTCATACTCCAAATAAAACACAAAGTTGGCCCACAAACATTTAAATACTAAAATCCAAACACATAACTTCTCCATCTCAAAAACCCACCCCACGGTCCCCCACAAAATCCCTTATTCTTTTCTTTTCTATCTTTTGTGATACACTTCCCAGTACCGCCTACTATCCCCTAAAACTCAGCAGCATCAGTCCTCTAGTCCCAAAAAAAAAAAAAAAATCCTGACCAATTTTTTCTTTCTTCTTGCTTTCTAAAACAAATCACTCAGTATATTTCATTGTCAAATTTTAGGATTTGGAACTTGGTGACTGCCTGGTGAAGTGGTGAGTTTTCTTCTCTTATTTAAGCACTAGACCTTCATCTATTTTCAGTGTCTTTTTTTGATTTTCTCACCTATCTACAACTAAATATTCACATGCTTTTTATATTTTTATAAATTTTTAGAGAAATATATGATTGAAGGAATTGGGATGGAGATAATTGATCTCCGAAGTACATGTTTTTTGACGACTAGAAATGAAAACGAGAAATGGGTTTTACTGATCAGTTGGTTTAGAACACAGAAGAAAGATTGTGCCTTTCTACGAACATGAAAATGTTTTTTTTTTTTTCTGCTTTCAGAGAAAGAGAGAGAAGGGTGTTTTTGTTTTCGTTATTGCTATTTTTTTTTTATTACCAAAATGAAATAGAAAAGGGTGCTTCCATTGCAGTTACTTGTTGATGTTTTTGTTGGATCGTGTGAGCACTTTGTTTCAAGTAAAGAACTTGGAAAGGCAAGAAAGAAATGTCTATCTATCAAGCCTTGGATGGTCACTAACCAATGATAAGGAGATTGTTTCAATTTGTTTGTGATGACTGATGAGTCTTGAAGAAAAGAATATCTACAGTTGTAGGCAAATAAGCATTGCCACACGGCCCACCCATTTTTGCACTTTGTGATTCTTTGAAGACAGGTAAAATTATTTTGATATATTACATATTTTTGATTAGTTAGATATCATGTGGCTATAGAAGTTGTTAAATTGTTTGGTTTATGTCGTGTACAAATCCTTGTGTGTTTAATTTTTGTTTTTGTTTAAGCCTTTAAGGGGTTATTATTAATTAAAGTTGTATTGAAAAAAAATTAAAATACAGGAAAATTTTAATGATAGGAATGATGATGATTGATGGGTTTGATTGTTTAAATTATAGTGAAAATTTTGTTTTTTCTTGAGTATGAATAACATCCATATAACTAAGGAAAAATTTTCTAATTAAAATTTTATTTTTTAAAATTCTTTTCAGGTTAATTTTTGAGTCATATTGTAGCTGCACATTGTAATTTTCTTTGATGATAGTGAAGTCTCTGCAACTCCGTGGATGTAGGCATATTACCGAACCACGTAAATACTGTCTTGTGCGTGTGATTGTTTTTCTTTTGGCATTTTGTTTTCTCTATTTTTTGTTTCTCATAGGTTTGGAATTTCAGTTGAATTCCCAACATGTTCAAGTATATGATGATATATGAAAGTTGATAATTTTGTATTCAATAGACTTAAGAATTATATTTAGTATATATCTGTTACAACCCGGCCCCCCCAAGTATTTATTCTTGGCTACGCCCCTGTCAACCGACAATACATATTTATAAGTGGTGCAAGTGTTGAATAATACTTGATTGCTGATTTTTGCAAATCTATGCAACCGACAATACATGTTTATGAGTGGTGCAAGTGTTGAATAATACTTGATTGCTGATTTTTCAACCTTCAATGATAGCGTACAGCTCTAAATCTTGCAATCAAGTTTAGATATTTATTTACCGTGACCTGATTGTATTAATATCATTACATGATGAAAATTTCTGTGATTATAAATCAATAATTCATTTTTTTTAATCATTGATTTGTGCCCTTTGTTATAGATTCAATTTTGCAAATCTCTATGGATTTCACCTATGACTTTTTTACTATGGATTTTTGTTTGCAGAGTGAAGGCTTAGTTATTGGTAGCATGGGGGAGGGAATCAATCTTATAAGGTGATGTCAACAATTATAACATACTGTATGAATTTTGGTACAACTACGCCTCCATAGCAACTTCTTAATAATTTTTAGTTTCTGTTAATAATTGTTAATTGGAATTCTACTTTAATGGAGTAACTANTCTGGAGAATATAAAGTTCTTAACATTTGTAACTTGAATGAGTTTAAATTGGTAGTTATATGATTACAATTCCAAAAAAATAAAAAATAAATAAAAAGGCTCTTTTAAATCTCATTGCTCTCTTTTTCCTGCTTTTATTTAATGTATTAGAAAATTGAAAACCTCTCACAAGTCATGATGATTGTTCACAACAATAATACTATATACTAGGAGAATAAAATGTCAGCATGCCTGATCAATATTAAAATTATTATCTTTAACACCTTAGTGTTAGTGGTGCCTTTGGAGCCTTGGATAATATCCAAATCAGAATTACTAGAAAGGAAATATGAAAACATGCCTGATGAAGCAGGTTTGCCACTCAGCTGAGAGTGGAAGTGGAGTGACCATTGCGATAAAAGCAATATAGCCACATGTACATCCTAATTTCACTTTTGACCTAATGGAGTAAGTTGAGAAAAAGATGAAAGTTGACTCAGCAATTGCATTTTTGCTTAATATATTTTGCATATGTTTCATGCGCTTTTTTAATTTTAATTTTAATTTTTAATTTACTTAGTGAGTTATTCATAGATAGCACCCTAATAAATTCTTTTATTATTTGCAAAAAAAAAAAATTGTTATGATTAAATACACACAAATCACACAATCATTATATAGTTAAAAACAAATTTGCGGAAATGAGTGTTGGGTCGCATCAATTTAATAAGGATACAACCGACCTTACAATCCATTTAATTTGTTTTTGAATATTTTAGAAATTAAAACATAAGAAAATGATTACACATTATTTAAATAAAATTATACTTCTCTTTTATTTAATTTAAAGAAATACATTACAAATTGATGATATAATAAGGGTAAAATTGATTTTTTTTTTTAATATAAGTAAAATCTCTGCCCCTCCAAATGCCCCAATTTTAGGAAATAAAAAATAAGGGTTTGAAGTGCGAACCCCCTCAAACTCCTCCCCACTCTCTTTTAGCCACCTAAATGCTAATTCTTTCTCTACTACCAACTCGATCGACGTCATTGTCACCAATTAGGTAAGGGAAAAAACTTGACTTTACTAAACAAGCGAGTAAAGGCATTTCTATGTTATTAGTAAAATGTGCTAGTTGGAATATTTCTAAAGGGCACACTAGAAAGTGCTTTGAAAGACATCAGCTTCATTCTTACCAACAGCATAGCTATGTCCTGGCACTTAATTATTTGATCATCCATGAGACCAACTAAACACTTTTTAGAGGGAATCTATATTTGTTTTTAATCCAAATAAGGTTAGGTAAATAGTCTCATCCCCTCCCCTCTACTTCCTTCTTCTCCCCCTCCATTCAAATATTGATGCCAGCAGAAGCCACAGGAAGCACAACTCATCTGTTTCAAAAAAAAAAAAAAACCTCAAATCCACGATAGTTCCTTAAATCCACAAGAAATTATAAGCTGGAATCCATTAGAGAATGAAAGACAAAAGATTGAAATTTTATTAATCTAAAAATTGAACTTAATTTTTGTTTACAAGTTTAGAGGTCAATATAAAGGCTTTATAAAACTTAATTGACAAGAAAATATATTATAATAAAAACATATTCTAATTGATACCCTATCGTAATAGGACTCTAATTTGAATTAAATAGCATAAAACGCATCTATAATCAAGGAAATATAATTTTTTTTTTTGAGAAATAATCAAGGAAATATAATAACCATAAACTTAAAAATACAAAAATTACAAAATAATTAAAAATAATTAATAAATAACACATAAATTTAATTAAAGATTATGTGCTACATCAAACATCCAACAAAAGAATAATAAAGCCTTGTATAAAGCTTTTGTTATTTTATTGATACAAACATATGCTTTTGTTATAACTTATAATTCATTAAAAATTTAAATTAAAAACCTAAGGCCTGTAGCATTCTTATGGAGTAGCTTGCAATTTTAATTATTTAAATTATGTATGGTTTTCAATCAGTATAAAACGAATCTTAAAAGGGTGTTTTTGTCTTTAAAGCTCAGTTCTATTTGGTTTGTCATGAAATTGGCAGATATGGACACACAATCTTTACATTTTTTTTTTTTTAACTAAAGTTTCCGTGTCTGCTACAAACATCATATGTAAGGACAACAAATGTTTCCCAGTCAACCAACCTATAGATGTGTCTGTCTCATTTCACAGTCACTAAAAGTTTGTCGTCCAACATCTTATATTATATACCTTCATATTTGTTCCATTGCCTGTGGATATTAATAGAAAAGGGACCCATGCGTAGAGCACTTTTCCAAACACCAATTGATCAGGTGCCCTTTTATGTTTTTATAAACTATAATTACTTTGTTTTCGTTTGCTACTAGATTTGGAACAATGGACCCAAAACAAGATCTTAAGTGAAACTAAACTACTATATACACTTCCAGGAAAACATAAAATCTGGAGTTGGAAGTGACTATATAAAAAAAAAAAAAAAAAAAAAAAAAAAAAAAAAAAAAAAAACTAGGTGGAAGATTTATTTACTTATTAATAAAATCTGCCTCAAGAATTATGGAACTATAGAGAGATCAAGTTATGACATATCTCAGGTAAAATGCAAACAACGTTATGACGTCAAAGTGAGCAACATAACATTCCATGAGATAAAAGATAAATACAGTGGCGTAGCCGAAAAATTCTTCCAGAGCTACCAAGTTAAATATAACAAAACTTTTAAGTTATTAAAAAAAAAAAAAAATCTATGACTTCCATTAAATATTTTATTTCATAAATTAATTTTAACACAATAAAATTGTGTCTTGTACGAAAATTACTTATATTGATTCTGAATGAACATTTCTAATAATTTGATTTTCTATATACACAATTCTAATCGATAAGTTCCTAAAAAAAATTCTAATCGATAATGTTGGGTCTGTAATGATATGGCCCAATTTGGAGATAAGCACAACTAATTTTATCGCATTGATTAACAAAATACTACTATGTTAATGGTGATTGTAATTAAGAATTGCATTCTACGAAAGCAATATCTATTTGCTTAAGTTTGCAAAACCTTCTACTATTGCAATGTCTATATCTCAAATCTCCTACTATTATAAAATATAAATATATAATATGCAAAATAATAATTCATCATCTCAAATCATTACTAATAATCATGTCTATTTGTAGACAGCCCATTTTGCAATGGACTTGGTTTAAGTCCAATGCACTAGACTCAGTCACATGGTGATAGGTGTTCAAAAGTAGACATATGTCACTGTTGAGTATGTTTTGAAATTAATTGGGTATGTTCAAAACTTAAGCCCATAATATTTTGTTGTAAAGCCCAAGCCCATGCTCTAGAATTTTCCTTGGCTGGCATAGGAATTTTTGGCAGCAAACAAAACCCTCAATCATCTCATATTTCCTTAGAAAAATAGTCAGCCACACCTTCCCCTGCTTTGCAAAAAATACATAGCAGCTTGCAGCATCAATAGAAAAGAAAATTCCTTTGTTTTTGCCTTTCCCTTTTCACTCTAATCATTTTTAGCTACTTCCTTTTTTAGAGCTCTAAGACTTTCAAAATTCTGCATATAGGATATTAGTTGAAAACAATAAAACACATATTACTTTGATACTTTAGTTCCTATGTTCTTATTGACTAACAAAATGTATGATGTTCCTAATATTGTCTTAGAACCTGAGGCAGCACTTGTTTCGAAAATGAAGTTAGTAAATAACATAACTGATTGTTTAGTGGACACTGGGGCTACTAGAAACATTTGCTTCAGCAATGAGCAATATTTTGGAAGTCTTCTAAACAAAACTGTAATGCTAAATCAACTATGGAGTCTGAGTTTGTTGTGTTAGAAAAGGCAGGTACTGAAGTTGAATGGCTTAGAAATTTACTTGCTGATATACGAAAATGAAATAAGCCATTACCATCAATATCATTGCATTGTGATTCCCAAGCTGCAATTGCATATGCAAGAAATAAAATTTATAATGGGAAGAAGAGGCATATACGCCTAAGACACAATATAGTGTGGCAACTGATAAGCAATGGTGTAATTGCCATGGAGTTTGTATGGTCAGAAAAAAATCTTGTGGATCCTCTGACCAAAGGGCTAACTAGAAAATTGGTCTATGATACATCGAGGGGGATGGGACTTAAGCCCATTGAGTGAATCACCCATGATAACAACCCAACCTATGTCAACAAAGGTTCAATGGACATCATGGAGAGATTCAAGATCGCACTATTAGTGAGAATGAGATTTCACTGTCCCTCCCTATGATGTAGATAGTGCTTACTACCAAACTAGTGAACTGAGTTTTAGACTCTTAATGAATTCATAGCCTTTATAGGTGGTGTGTGGTAGTACACACTTAATAAATTCAACTATGTGGGTGTGGAGATGGGGCCACCTCCTATGAAAGTGAGGGCAAACTCAGTAGAGTACTCATGAAAATCCAAGTGGGGCGTATGGCCGAAATGTGCCAAATCAAGAACTCGTCCAAGAATTCACAAGCAAAGGTGTTCATATTCTTGTGGTTCTTGAACTGGTTCAAGATCTAGTATCACCAAGATTTTGTGAATTCTAAAATACAAATACCAAGTTCCAATTCAAGTCCACAAGACATCAACACTAATTTCATCTTGTGATTTTACAATTTTTGAAAAATCAAAATTTTAAAACATGTGGGGGATTGTTGGGTATGTTTTAAAATTAATTGGGTATGTTCAAAGCTTAAGCCCATAATATTTTGTTGTAAAGCCCAAGCCCATAGTCTAGAATTTTCCTTGGCTGGCCTGGGAATTTTTGGCAGCAAACAAAACCCTCAGTCATCTCATATTTCCTTAGAAAAATAGTCAACCGCACCTTTCCCTGCTTTGCAAAAAATACATAGCAACTTGCGGCATCAATGGAAAAGAAAATTCCTTTGTTTTTGCCTTTCCCTTTTCACTCTAATCATCTTTAGCTACTTCCTTTTTTAGAGCTCTAAAACTATCAAAATTCTGCAAATATGATATTAGTTAAAAACAATAAAACACATATTACTTTGACACTTTAGCTCCTCTGTTTTTGCTGAAAATTTTCTCTTAGGCATTTGTGACGAGTTCGAAACACTGTTTGTAAGTGCATATTAACAGAGTTGCCATTGTATCCTGGAGAGCAACCACCTGAGCCATTTGCTCCGATGAATTCATTCCAGTGGGGTGAAATCACTTCTTAAGGATAACGGATTTAGTTCCATGCCTCGGCATAAGTTTTACTTAGGCTACATTTGTTTCAACTGAAAATGGATTTAGGAAAATATTTTACACCCTGCCTTGTGTTTGGTTGTGCATGTACAATTTGGTCAAACGAAAAACCATTGCATTGACTGTAAAATTCGGCCCCCAGACCCATAAATCAATTGCAGGACTCATTTTATCTTTAAACTCAGTTTTACAAACTGAAAATCTGAATAGAGACTGAAGCAAGAGAGAGAGCTCAAAGAGAAAACCCAGAGAAGGTACTGCCAATGATAGGTTATGCCACCCCTCAACACACGACCCCACCGTCGTGCATGCAAGCCACTCCGCCGACCCATCCCTCATCCTCACCAACCCATTCCTTGTCCTTGTCCTCGTCCTCCGCCAACCCATCCCTCTCCTCACAAACTCACTCCAAGCCAAAGGAACTAGGTAAAGAGCTACCTAAGGTCAGAGAGAGAGAGAGGCCGATTACCTGAACTCGAGATCAACTCCACCGCTGTCTGGGCCATGCCTCTCACTGCAGATCAAGTAAAGCTCGACTCCATCGCCGATCTACCCTCTTTCTCTCTTCCTCCCTCTGCCACCCATGTCACCGACTACCCGTTTTCTCTCTACCCAAGTCAAACAAACCACCACCACTGTGACCCAGTCGCCTCTGCCGCATGATCTTGCCTCCGCCGCATGATTTGCTCTCTCTCTCTCTCTCTCTCTCTCTCTCTCTCTCTCTCTCTCTCTCTCTCTCTCATTTGACTGAATTTGATGAATGGTTTTGTTTGGTTTTGTTTCTTTTGTGTTTATATATTGAGAAATGATATTATATATTTGTTTGGAAGTTGAGAAAATGTGAGCAACCAGTAGAAAATGTGTTTTCTATAGTATTTTCAAGAACACAACCAAACACTTAAAAATATTTTTCAAAACATTTTTTAAAATGCCACCAAACACCTGAAAATATTTTCTTTTCCAAAAAATATTTTCACCTGAAAATATTTTACACTTAGAAAACATTTTATATAGAGCCAAACGCAGCCTTAATCCTCAATTTTATACGCTTTTGCACTTACCTATTTTGATCGTAAGTTAATTTGAGCATATCTTGTTTTATTGATATATTATTAATATTGTTTTATTACTTTGTTAATCAATTTGAACAATTTTCCAAACTTTACTTCCAACATCCAGTGCCACTGGATAATGGACCCAAACTTGACTATTTTGCAATTCCCA
Organism: Quercus suber; assembly: GCF_002906115.3. Classification (NCBI taxonomy): domain Eukaryota; kingdom Viridiplantae; phylum Streptophyta; class Magnoliopsida; order Fagales; family Fagaceae; genus Quercus; species Quercus suber. The sequence goes on from NW_027070090.1 coordinate 407,261, forward strand.
TATAACTATATATATATATATATATATTGCATTGCACTGCATATCACCACTATATCATGTCACAAGGGAAAAATTGTAATTTCGACTATGTGATCTCCAAATATATTTATTTATTTTTTGTTAAACATATATATATATATATATATATATATTTTTACTTCTTTTTAAATATGACAAAATTTATTGGTTGAGTTAACTGAAACTCACATATGTTTTAGGTATGACATTTTAATAATTATACATGTTACTAGGAAAAGGCAAAAGAGGAACATTTTTTCCTTAGAAATGGAAATGCTTTAATTTCTAACATGCTACTCCACTAACAATCTTGAATGAATAGACATCTCAACCTTTTTGGTAGAAATTGTAGCGCGGGTTCAAAATTAACTCTCAATCCACCTTTTGTCTAATTGCTATTAATTTGTAAGAGTAGTGTTACGAGTACAATAATTTCACAACAAAATTTAAGTGACAAGCTATTACTTTATTTATCATTAACTACTTATCTCTTAAATTTTATTATGAAATTTTTTTATTATGAAATTTTATTATGAAATTGTTGTATGATGTATCAATAGCTTTATCCATTTTGTAAATACACTTCTACTTCTTCTTCTTTCTTTCTCTTTTTATCTTTTATTTTATTTTTTTGATTTTGTAAACACTCTTGTAATAATCATTGTCTACCCCACCACCATTATATGTATCACGCACTTCTGAGAATGATAGGGATGGCAAGGCTAATCGCTGAAAGTCCAAACTTTGGATAATGAAATTTTGGATTTAGATTAGGTGTAATATTTAGGGTATTGTATTTGATGTAATGGTAATAGATGGTTAAGCTTGAAAGTTGAAAAAAACAACTCTCAATCTCAACTATTGAAATAAAAAAGTCCAAAATTTTTTGAAAAAAATTAAAAAGTTACAGTTAAAAAATGAGAGTGTGGAGAATCCTTGCAACAGGTGGCAAGTCTCAATTGGGCAGATGTAAATTCGATGTTCACCCCTGTCACGTAATCATTTTTGGATGCATGCATCCCTTGAGAAATGAGACACAAGAGATTTGTGGATTGCTGACCCATTTCCACTAGCCATTTTTGTTTATACATGCAGCAACCTTTTGTGACTTGACACGAGGCACAATAGATCACCACTATAATATGTACAGGATCGCTTACTTAGTGCGTTCATTGTGGCACCATTTTGAATTGTATAGCTCATGATTTGGACCACTTTTCGAACTGGCTAAATCTTTGTGCTCAACTGATGCTCAATAATAATTCAAACATGGGCTCAGTTTCAAAGTGCAATGACAGAATTTTTCCAAAAGGCTAGTTTTTCTTAACCACAAGAACATATCTGGATCCCACCAATATTCTATCATGCTAGAACTAGAGACATGCATCTTTGTGATCTCTGGTGAACCACAACTCTTTTAAAGATGTAATTTCCTGTTTACTAGTGTGGGCTTAGGCAATATGCGTATAATTATGTCTTCTGCCTATATATTTGCATTTCATCTTCTACATTCCCCTAATGATTATGATTGATATGTTTACTGTCATCTATCTTTCAGCACATTTGTTGTTTGTCCTGAGCTTAGATAAAGCCTTTGATGAGCTTAGATAAAGCCTTGTAGGGGTGCCAATGCATGATCCAAATCCAATAGCCCGTCCAAACTTGTCCACTATAAATAAATAGTTTTAATCAAAGTAGTCAATTCAGTATTAGATGCTATTTCGATTTGGCTAAAGAAATGAAATATTTCGATATCGGCATATCGTTCTAAGGTTATTACTAAAACCTCCAAAATGATCAAAAATACCCCAGAAACCTTTAAAATGACATAATACTCCTAAAACCTCCAAAATTAGATTTTGGTGGTATTTTGGAGGTTTTGGGGCTATTGTGGTAAGTTTGGAGGTTTCAAGAGTTTATAATTATGTATGTGAATGTAGAAATCAAATAATTTCGCAAGTTGGGTCCTGTCTAGAATAAATGTGTTGGATGAGTAATGAGTATCAACTATTTGTTTAAACAATGTATAAATGGACAAATGGGTAATTATATACTTAAACCTTTGTTTACCCAATTCACAACCTACCCTTTTGCAACCTTGCGTTTGATGTATAAAGTGAGAATGATTACTATTATTACTAGGGTTGTCCATTGGTCAGGTTGAATTAGGGTTGGTGTTGATCCATCACATGACTCGATTGGATAAGGTGAATCTTGAATAGGCTTGGACATGCTGTCAATCGAATATATGCATCGAACGGTGTCTTGGCATGTTGGCTGGGCAGGTTTAGGCTATAAATTTGGCAGCTTTCAAGTTTGCATGAAATTAATTTTTTTTGGTTATGATTTCAATTTTTTTAATTAGGAAAATTGAAAAAATAGGAACAAAATGAATCAAACAAATGAACAATAAAATATAAATCAAATAAAAAATAAAATTTGTTAGGGTTATTTTTTATTTTTTTTAATTTTAGTTAGGGTTTTGAGCTTGACAAATCAAACTTATGACCCAAAAAATCAAATCAATTAATGTATAAATCTTTGGGTTTTATTTGATTTGAACGGTGATAAACCCACATCTCAAAATGGAGGAAAAGATAAATGAAAAACAAAGAAATATACCTAAGACTCAACCCGTGTTGACTATATAGCAAAGTGGTGATGAGACGAAGGTGGAAGCTAGGGTTTGGACTTTAGAGATGGGTTTGACTTTGTGAGTAGTGTTTATGATCGTGAGAAGTAGTACTAAGTGTGAGTTATGAGTTTTTTTTTTTTTTTTTTTTTTCGCGAGAGAGAGAGAGTCTTACAGTTGTGGGCAACTTTGCCTAGAAATCCAAAAATAAAATTAATCATTCTTAACAACCATGTGAATCATACACTAATAGCATAACACAGTGATTTCTCTTCTAGTCACTAAGGAATGAGAGAAAACTCCTACATTCCTTCCTGCTACTGATAAAAGCTCTTATATCTCTGCAAAACAAGTAAATGTGAAATTAACAATTAGTATTATAATAAAATTGTAGGACGTTGCACACTGAGCGCCCCGGGTGAGCTCAAATACCAGTAAGCAAAACCACAAGCTAGTTGAGGATCTAGTGTAAAAGCATGGAATCAACAATTGAAAAGTACACGAGAGGCTGAAAGGCAAAAAACCTAAGAAAAGAAATATCGAAAAGAAAGAGCGAGGGCATCAATGAAAATCGATAACCAACAAACTGAAGGACAGAGAAAACTTTCATATTTTTTACTTTCTTTTAGCATTACACCAGTCATATGATAAACCTACTTTTTATTTTTTTTCAAGAAAGATGAGAAACCAATGCTGATTAAGGAGTGTGTCAAATGATTTAATGAGAATTAACCAAAGGCATTGTAATTCAAATAACACCTATTGTTTTTTATGACGGAGATATCTAAGGTTCGAAATCTTCATTATTATAGTTATGGAATTTATTAAAAAAAATCGTTAAAAAAAATATTTGATGAATTAGAGAGGCTCAAGGAAGAAGAGTTGGAGTCTAAAAAGGATGAAAGTTTAGCCAAGAAAAAAGACAAGAGGCTAATATACTTATATATAAATTGGAACATAGCCATAAATGTTTGTTATTATTATTTTTGATTGCACTGGAACCCTAACTTTCCTTAGACATTTTTTAGACGATTTTTTGGGGGGGGGGGGGGGGGGGGGGGGGAATT
>NW_027070090.1:411280-418192 GCF_002906115.3 Quercus suber
TTTTTTTTTTTTTTTTTTTGTTGAAATTGATTTATAGGGCTTAATTTTGTTTAGCTTTGTTATTGGTAATTTTTGTTGTTGGACTAATTTTTTGGAGCTTGTATATTTTGTTTTTGATTTTAGATCTATGAATTTTTATATGGTATTTAAAAGGAAGAAAATGCTAGAATTACAAACCTTTTTACAAATTGTTGATGAGATTAGTGGTTATTGGTAAGTAAAAAAATTATGTAAATGGTAAGTCCAAATGTGAACCAATAAGAATTTGTTATCTCAATAGTTTGTAAAACTTTTGTAGAAAAATTTATAACTATAATATTACTTTTAAAAGAATCAATGATATTATTAAAGAGGTAAAATATAACTTTAGAGTAATACTATAGACATAAACTATTTTATAACATTTTTATAAAATGTTGGTGTGACTTTTTCATTTAGACCCACCATTAATATTACTTATTGGTTTTCATCTAGACCCACCATTAATATTACTTTTTCATTTACTAATAATTACTTATCACATCAGCAGTTTATAATTTTTTTTGTAAAATACTTTGTACCTCTAGCATTATTTATAACTTTAATGATAAAAAATTACTAAAATTAATATTACATATAGTAATTTTAAAAAAATAAATAAAATTTGTGGGTGCCCCAGAAAGCCCATAAATGGCTTTGTCCCTAAAGAGGTGGGTATACGATCCGGCTCATCTCTCCCGATGCAACATTTTGACTAGGGATGGCAAAATGAACCCGACCCGCGGGTACCCGGTCCGACCCAACCCTAATGGGTCGGGTTTTACCCGACCCGTTTAACATTAGGGTCGGGTCTGGGTTTTCATTAAAAAACCCCTCGAAGTGGGTTCGGGTCGGGTCCGGGTATTAGGCATACCCGGCCCAAACCCGACCCATATATATAATTTTAAAAAAAAAAAAAAAAAAAAACCCTAACTATAAATACTCTCTTTTCCCCTAAATCCCTCAGACCCATTCTCTCAAGTCCTCACCCTCTCAATGCTCTCACTCAGTCATTCTCTCCCAAGCCGAAGCTGCCTCCCATTCTCTCCCTCAGCCTCGAGCAAGACCGCCGGCGCCGCTGCTTCGCCTTTCACACCTCACCTCGCCGCGCCGCTGCTTCGCCTTGCACACCTCACCTCGCCGGCGCCGCTGCTTCGCCTCCCATGCTCACTTCATCGGCGCCTCTGCTTCGCCTCCCATGCTCACTTCGCCGGCGCCACTGCTTCGCCTCTCATGCTCACTTCGCCGGCGCTTCTGTTCAAAGAATGAAATTTGTAATTTCTAGTTTTAGTGCTATTTTGGTTGAATAGATCAGCTTGTTTGATTTGATTTTGTAGGGTCTTATTGTTCAAACCTAGGTTTATATGTTAATTCTTATTTTTGCTTTTGATGTGGGAAAATATTGTAATGAAAAAAAAGGGTTTCTGATCTGTTGTTGGCTGAGAAAATAATGGGTTTTCTTGGGTGTTTTTTTTCCCTCCTGTTTGGTTGCTAAGAAAATCAATATTAGGCATTTTTTTTTTTTTTTTTTTTATTGATTGAGCCACAGAATGGGCCCTGAAGTACCACGGCCCAACGGGGCCCGTGGAGCCCGCGGGGCCCGGCAGGGCCGGGTCCGGGCCCCGGAAAAAAAATCCGTTTAGTAAACGGGCCGGGTCCGGGCTATGGGTCTTGGCCCGCGGGTCGGGTCCGGGTATGAAAAAACCCGGCCCGAACCCGACCCGTTGCCATTCCTAGTTATTTGGATCCTGCAATTAGCTCCAAATTGCACTTGCCAATCAATGGCTTCTTCCAATACTTCCCACATGCACCAAAACAACTCACAACACTCAGATTGGGTGAGGTATGTTCGGCTAAGAACCTCTCAAGGATTTGTAATTGTAGAGGTAAGAGTAGAGGAAAACTAAGAGAAATTGTGTGGATGATTGTGGGTTTACAATTTCTAACTCTCAAGTGTATTTCTAGGATTTTCTCTATGAAAGTCTCCTTACAATTTTGTAGGTAATGTGGGCTTATATAATGTGGGTAAAGAAGTGAGGAAAGCACACTTTAAAAACATCTAGGCATTGAGTTTCACGGGTTATTCTTGAAATGACTCGTGAAATACCACCTGGCACTTGACTATTCAACTTCCAGCATGTGCTTCTCATGTGAACTTTCCTGGGTTGTCCACTCACGAGTCAGTTGTGAGCAAGTCGCGGACTTCACTGTTCTTCGCCAATCTTCACCAAACTCTCACACTCAACCGTTAGATTAAATCCCTCAAACATACAGGGAAATGATTGACTAAATACAATTAAATTTAACATGGAATTAAAGTCAACAAAACATAGTTGAAAATCACAACTTTACAATTACCAAATTTTTTGTATTGATCAAGTCCATTTGAATTTGACGAATTTCTAGAGATACACCCTTTTGTAGACACCATGCCACAACTTACTTAGGGGTCAACTAGCTAGTAATTGGATACGAATTACTTCACTTACACACATGGGTCCACAAGTTAAAGCACTCCAATCATCATTCATCAACTGCCACATAAAAAGTTGTAGCAAAATGTATGCCAAAATGTGTTCCTAGACTTTTTGTTTCTAATGTAAGCGTATCTGTGCTGGGATGATTCTTTGGTAAATTGCACTTAATAAATAAACTACAAGCAATAGAAATAAACTCATCCAGCAATGATGTTAGAATGGTTGGGGTTAGTCAAACTTTTTTTTTTTTTTGGAAACCGGGTTAGTCAAACAATTATATCCTTGGGTTAGATGATAAAAATATCACAATCAACAAGTTTTTTTTTTTTTTGGTTGAAAGGATCATAATCAACAAGTAGAATGGACGGTGCTTTACTCAAACTATTATTTCCTTGGAGTTACAATTTGGGGCACCTTTTCTTGTAATGTTTGTGTAACTTTTTCTGTGGAAGGAACATCAAAGTTTACTTCCCAAAAGTAAAAACTAAGAAATCGAGTGGAAGTTGTTTGCTAAGGCTGTTCCTGAAAAAGAAAAATGAGGGACCATAGGACTAACTGATTAAAATCTGACTTGTAAATTTTTTTTAATAGCTAATGTGACATTATTGTTTAAGGTTTTTGTATGTGGATTAATGACATGTTATAGTTTAAATTATTGATTAAAGGAACAATCAAGACTAAAGGTGGTAGAAAACTATAAAGAACTCTAAAAATCTCGATTCGAACAAGAGATGCCAGGCTTAGGGACTTAGGCATTAAAGGATTGAATACTAAGGGTGTTTGGATTTTTGATTTCCATAACTCAATTCTCAGTTTCCATAACTCATAACTCAAAAATGGTGGGACCTATAGCAAAAAGGTTGTTTGGCAAACGATAACTCTGTTTCCATCACTCAATTCTCTAATTTTTAAGTTATGAGTTATGGAAACTGAAAACACATTTTGACTGTTTTCAGTTTCCATAACTCATAACTCAATGACATTTTTGTAATTAAACACACATGAGGGACTCACAAACAGTACCAGCCGCACCTTTTCCTTTTTTTTTTCTTCCCTTTCTTTTCCCGGGTTCGGTCTCCTCTGTTCTTCCCTTTTTTTTTTTCCTTTCTTCTCGTGGGTTCAGTCTCCCCTATTCTTCCTTTTTTTTTTCTTCTCTTGGGTTCGGTCTCCCCAGTGTTCTTCACTTTTTTTCTTCTTCTTCTTCTTCTTCTTCTTTCACTGGGTTCGGTGATCTAGGTTTTTTTTTTTTTTTTTTTTTTTTTTTTTCATTGGTTCGGTGATCTGGTTTATGAAATCATGAAGAAGCAGCAGCGGCGGCTATAGGGTCTGATCGTTTTAACTCAGCGGCAGCCATGGCTAGCCCGTTTCAAGGTGCCCAAGTTCCAACAGCAGTATAACAGCAGCAACTACCGTTTCCGACATTTCGCTCCTTAAAAACTCTAAAACCCACCACAGCCACAACAGCAGCAACAGCAACATCAACATCAATGGCCTGGGCAGATTTGAGTTTTTTTTTTTTTTTTTTTTTTAATGATTGAGAAATCTAGGTTTGTTTTGGAATATATTTATGCATGTTTAATTTTGTTCTGGATGAGAAATCTGAGATGAGAAAGGTGAAAAGGGAGAAAAATAAAAAATGAAAAAAGAACGAACTGAAGAACAGAGAATGAAGAAAGAAAAGTGGAGAAAAAAAAAATCTGACCAAGTGACAGAAATGGGGCCCATAAATAGTGTGAAAAATATTGAGTAATGGGAAGTGAGTGATGGTGCCAAACAGGTGTGAAAAATTAAGTGATGAGTGATGAATGATGAATGATGAGTAATTAGTGATGGAAATTGAGTAACGGAAATTGAGTGATAAAATTTTTGAATCCAAACAGCCCCTAATACCTCATCACATCACACCTGAATGAATTAATAAATCATTAAATAATCAAAAGCTGAACAGTTCAAGAACTTGAGTTGAGTGTAAGAATAGGTGATACAAAATGGGCTTTTTCGTGAGCTTTTAGTTGCTTCACTGGAGCCCTAATGGTCCATTTAGGGAATGGCTTCATGACCCATTAAATTTGGCTAATAAAGGATTGCAAATTTTATTAAGCTCTTAAGAATTGGAATGTTTCTATTTGTCTATGGTGTTTCCTGATCCTAGCAACTTCTTGAATCAAATTAGAGTCATTCAATCTTTTTTCATGGTTTCCATTTTTTTAATGGGGATTTGTGTATTTTATGAACCCACTGCAAAAAGAAAATTTCTAAGGGGAAGAAATTGATAGTATAACATTCATGAAACTTCCTTTAGGGGAACATACTTGTTGACTTGTTAAGCCTAACTACATGGGGATTCTTTTAAAAATGAGATATATCAAGAGAAGGACGTCACATGGGGTGGTACTTTGAGAGACATTAATGGGACATGGGTTACAGGTTTTGGTAGAGCTAGTAAGAGTCACTATTAATATGATGGCTAAAATTTGGGTTCTTGTTAGAGATTGTCTCACTAATAAGGCAAAATTGAGATTAGTATCTTTTTAACATTACTTCAGGGATCCCAAAGTCTTGGTACATAAGAAGAAAGAGGGATGAGATTAGTATCTTTATAAGGATAATAAGTTAGTCAAGCGGTAAAGAGGTCTTTGGAGAAATGGGCTGCCAAAGTGACGACAAATATATAGCAACAAAATCTACAAGGAGTTTTGATGGACTCTGTTGTCCCCCACCGATCTTAAACAAAACTCTTCTAGATACCATTTAGTTTAATCGTGGACAAGGTCACGTATTGGAAAAAAAAAATGCAACAACAGCAAGAACGGTAACTTACAAGCCCGTTGCAGTGACTGGCTTATGTGCTCTGAACTGTTCATATTATGGGCTTGATACTATTTAATATTCAAAAATCAGTCGGGTTGGTTTTTCAATGGGTTGGGTGAAGACCCTAAGTATCAACATAATGGGCTATAAACTATAAAGGCTTATATATCTTGCTCAAATCAGTACAACATTCTCTTCTGATAAACCTCATATCTATGATACAACTAGGATCTAATCTCAAGGACTTTAGTATCTTGTATTTGGATTTGGATATGACATATTCATTTGATTTTAAGATGCTTAAGAATAAAAAAGGCCTACATAGTGTGGAAGTTAAAAATTTTCCGATTGAAATGAACCTGTACAATAATAGAAAGAATTTTTTTCATTCATATATAATGGGCTTCGAACCGCTTTTTGGCCCAATATTCCCTTACAGTAAACACACCTTAGTTCGTGCAACGTCGTTCCACCAAGTCCTTAAACTAGTTATATACAGTGACGTACAACCCGTACTAATTAATGGCCTTCGTAAGTCCTCACACGATGCCGTTTTGTTTACAGTGCTGATAATATAAAGATCTGTAGGAGTAGTTAATAGCCGTTGGAGAATAGTTGAATCAATTTATACCAACAAACCCAAATCAGTTGAACAAACCTAACAATCACAGGCATCTCTGGACTTGATTTTTCAAGAAACAAGCATCTGAGCAATGTTGGGCCAGCTTCCCCCTCTTTGCCTCTGGCACAATTTAAAATTCTTGGTAGCCCCAACAGGTGAATTAATAAGCCTTCATTTGGGGGTGCCGTATCCGTGTCATAACATCTTCAAAGCAGTAACCTTTTCAGCTTTTCCCCCCAACAGCAGTCATATTCTGAACCTTTTGAGCTCTTTCAAGTTAGGAAGAGAAATAAAACCAAAAGCAGCAACCTATCCTCCAGAGGGGACTATCACATCTTCCCATCTACCACCAATTCCAAAATTTCAAAGAGAAAGCCTGAGCAAGTCTTGCTCCACACTCGATCAGTGTGTTTCAGTTGCTGTTAAAAGGTAAAGAAGCAGCCCTACCTATCAACCACCACATAGTTTACCTGAGATTAAACAGCACGCCAAACTGACCAAGTCAAATCCCAGTTTTTATAAAACAAATGTATTAATCATCAAATACATATGCTGGAAAAATTGCATTACCTTGGGTTAATCATTCTCTCAAAGTATTTGTCTTGTACTTCAAAAGTGCACAGTAGAAAAGCAATGAAAGTATGATGAGGCAAGAGAAGCTCCAGCAAGTTTGAAGTATAATGAGTTCAGAAATGTTTCCCTATATTTAAAATAATGACAAATCAGAGCAATAGTTTGAAGCAGATGAACTAAACTCCTTTTAGTTGCATGACCCTTTCAATATGAATTTTATGTTCCACAACTTCAAGCCCACATAGTTTCATTAGAACTGCATCTTTGGCTTTCAAAATTTGACAACAAAATGTGCACTAGCTTGCTTCTATAAGAAAATTAGAGGATGACAATTTGGACTAACCAGAAGAAATTTACAGGCATATTTGTTAATAACTTGATTGCTTAAACATAGAGGATGGCATTGGCCTT
>NW_027070091.1:0-2749 GCF_002906115.3 Quercus suber
TTTTTTTTTTTTTTTGTTAAGGAAAATAGGGGTTCGCTAGGTTACGCTAGCCCCTAGGTAGGGCGCTAGAGTTGGACAAGTTCAGTCAACTCATGTGGATGCCCACCAACGAACTCCTGCTAGCAGTAGGACTCAAACCTAGGTGGGTTAGACGAAACACTCGAGTCTTACAAACTAAGCCAAGCTAGCAGCTTCATTCAATTTAGCACAATTACAACCTATCTCACAAAACACAAGAATACTTTATTATTGCCCATGTTATTCAAACAAATTTAAACATATTTTGAGAAGGACCTGAGTTTTAAGGCCTTGTAATAAATAAAAAAAAGACCCCATCCCAATAATTTTTTTGAGATAAATAATTATTATTTTGAACTTAAAGTTGATAACATGCTGGTTTAGATTAATTAAAATAACCATATTATCCGATTATATATCAACTGAATATTGAGATGTGAGCAAAATTTAAATACAAAAACTTAAAATAATAATTTTGTATATTAAGAAGAGAGAAACATTTAAATATTGTAATGTGATACAAATTTTTAACTAAATATAAAAAGGATCTCATTTAGGGTCTGTCTGGAATCCGTTTATTTTACTTAAATTGAAAATTTTTGCTGAAAATACTGTAGATAAAGGTATATGTTAGTTGAAATAATATAATGGAAATCATAAATAGTACCAAAAAGTATAATGGGACTCATGAATAGTAACAAAAATAAGCTAAATAGTAAAATAAGTTGGCAAAAAATAAGCTAGTCAAACAAACACTTAAAGTCTATTTGGATACTGTTTATTTGATAAAAACTAAAAACTTATCGCTGAAAACACTGTAACAAAATAATTTTTAAAAATTAATAATTGCCGTGTGGAACCCAGCAAAATATATAATCTGGATTTATCTTGAAGTTGGCTAAAAAGTGCACAGTTGCCATGGGGCCCACCTTTCAAACACCAAACGCAAAACGCCAGCTGAAACGTGTAATCCAAACTCATTCTTAGAATTATCACCCTTAAGCCTCAAACTGTATTTTTGTTTGAATGTACTAATATTGTTGTATAAACCACTTCTCCTAGGTTACATAAAGGCCTCTTATTTGTGTGTAATATACCGAATATTTAGTCCTTACATGCTATTATTAGAGCAATGGTTATAGCTTCTCTGAGTATATGTTTTAGTTTTTTTTTTCTTTCCAGAGTCCCCACTAGCAATGTTGTTCATATTAGTACTTTTCACCCATCCATATGTAGCCAATATCATATCTAAGCCCATTTAGTTTCTTTTTGAACTTCCAAATCTCATAACTGGGAAAGTCTAAAAACGCAGCAGCCCAATACCATTGAAAGCACTTCCAATGGGCCCTCCACAACCTCACCTGCCTCTATTAGATTTATTTGCATCATGGCGCAATTGAGCTGGTGGTTGCACTGAAAAGTTGTTGATAAGATCATTGTCGAAAGCCATAAAGAAATCTAGCTTAGAGAAATCACATAACGAAAATTTCAATTTCTGTTGATATATGGTCTGATGTGTATGGCTGAAGTCGTAACGTAAGTTGCAATATATGCGTGGGCTATAGCTTTAAACTGTGGGACTTGGAGTGATCCTAGTATATGGATTCTATTTACTTGAAAGATAGTGAATTAGAAGTCATCCGAAGTGTACTATAAAAATAGTGTGTCAAAGGGCATGTACTACGATGTACACAAATTGGCCATGTTTACACACTGACACCAATCTATGGGAAGTATATACTATATATGAAAGTTAGCATGGGAAATAACCATAGTACCATGATGCATGCTAACTAGACCTAAAACCATTGATTATGGTGTAAACTCAAGTGGGAGGTGTTAGTTTACAGTTGTGATGGGTGATTACAACATAATATGATGAACCCTCATGTATACTAACGCCCACATAATGGATGATATATATATTGATTCACAAATTGCAAATTTATTACACTTAATACATTAGTTTGAAACTTTACTGAGACTTGACGTTCAAATTCATCCCCTTACTCTCTCTATTTTTCTACTTAAGGGATTGTTTGGTTAGAGGAGTGGAAAAGTGGAATGATAGGAAAGATTTTAATTTTTCTCTTTTTTGTTTAATTGAGAGTAGAAAAGTAGAAGGATAAAAAAAATGAGTTTATATAAATTTACTCATACACCCTTGTTAAAAAATGATGGTCAATTAAAACAAAAAAAGTAACAAACAACAAAAAAAAAAAGCAATCACCCAATTTATTAAAAAAAAAAATCATGTCCAATTAAACCAAAAAAACAAAACAAAACAACTACCACACCCACAACCTAGGAAATCAAAAAAAAAAAAAAAGGGAAAGGAATTGGATGAATTGCCCATGTGCAAGTATACATCTGCATTTTTGTTCATTAAACAACGTCATTTTCTCCCTTCAATTTTATCTCCATTTTTAAAACTTTTTTGTGGGCCTAGGGGGAAAACACACAGGTCACACAATTTATTTTTCTTCCTTCCCACCCAACCATATACACTCCAAAAAAAATTTCTTTCCTATTTTCTCTCCAAAGTTTTTCATCTATCCTATTTCACCTCCAAACAAACACACCATAACTTTTATAAATGAATTGTTACTTATTGCCCCTTACTTTTATTAAATAAATAAATAAATAATGTACTAACACTCTTTTAAAATGTAAAGTACTAACGTGTCATTTTTTTTCTTTTAATATTCAATTTTTTTTTTTTTTTTTTTTT
>NW_027070091.1:5505-42138 GCF_002906115.3 Quercus suber
CTCTCTCTCTCTCTCTCTCTCTCTCTTCATTTCCAGATCTTTCTAGATTATTCGTTAACATTATTGTGAATTTAGCCAATGTGATTGGTAAATGGCTGTTTGGTAATTAGTATGAATTTTAGGTATAAACTATGAAGTCTCAGACAAGTTTAGGTGCTTAGCACGCGTACCGTGTTATACCTGTGTCGTATCATTGTCATACATGTGTCATATCGGTGTCATTACAGCCATTTAATATTATAATTTTTCAAAAATTACTCGTGTCACTGTGTTATACCCGTGTCTGTGTCCATGCTTCTTTTGTGAGACTGGGAATTGGGGTCAAACTTCAGTTCGTTAGTTACGGTACATTAGGTTTTTCGATTAAATTCAAACATATAATTGATTGAATTTAATGTATTGCATCTAAGGAACTGCAGTAGAAGAATTGGGTATTTAGCTGAAACCCATGTTTCATGAGATCATTTTTTGAATGGTCTCGAGTTTTGGCCCTCTACCGAGTTACATTCTATTGTAGATTTCATTAGGTGTAGTATGTTAGGTTCCTGAATTGAATTCAATTTGGCTAAGTGTTTGAATTTAATTGGAAAACTTAGGGTCCGTTTGGTAATGTTATAGTAACTTTACTTGTATTTTTTAGAAATAAGTGTGTGTGAAAAAATATGTGAAAATACGTGTAATATTGTTTAAATGCTGAAAACTGTTGTTCAAAATTCACTACTAAACAGCCCCTTAATGTGCTGCACTTAAGGAACTGCTGAAGCAGTCTTGGTTATCTAGCTGAAATCGTCTTTTATGAGATCACTGTTTGAATGGTCCTATGTTTTGGGCCATGTTGAGTTACTAATCAAATAAACAATGTTAGCTTTTAGTGAAATTGAAATATTGGATTTCTTCAAACTAATTAAATCGCACTTACATTCAAAATTCATGCTATCAAAGTATAGACCTGTTATGGTTGTACATCTTTTATGTTGAAGGTTTTTAAACCTAATTAAATTGATTGGCTTTGTTTACATCATTGTGCTGTACTTCTTTTACGTTTTGTACATGTTTTAGGGAATCCAGGAACTTTACTTGATGATGCCTATGTTTGCATAACCAAACATTTATGTTCAAATATTGAGGCTGATACGCCCAAAGATTAGGCAAGGTTTGAATTTTTCTCTTTCTTGATTTCTTTGTTTGATTGTCATTCATATGTCAGTGGTGAGCGGTTATAAAATTTATGGTACGGATGTTTTGTTAAGAGAAGGGTTATGATAATGTCATTGGGGATTGTTTGGATTGTAATAAGCATCCTTAATCAATTGAGATTTGCGCTATGTCCCGATTTTAATGTGTGGAGGGCTTAGTAACATTTCTAGCTTTCTAGAGACTTGAAGTTTGCATATTGATTTTTGTAATAAGCTGGTTTATAGACCTTAAAGCTGAAAGTATCACATCTGCTCTCTCTTGAGGACCTATCCTTTGATTCCTAGTAGGCTAATGTTGTACATATCCATTTTTTATAACTTCAATTGCCTTGTATTTAGGCAATTCAATTGATAGAGCAATGTGGTATTGGAATCATTAATTTATTAATCCTTCACAACTACAAGATTGGGAATCTGAATCAATGGGGCATCTTTTTGACTACTTGTACGCTAAGTTGCTAACTAGCCTACTACCCGATGTGAGGAGTGAGCGCATTGGAAGGCGACAAAAAATGACAGATTTGAAGTCAGATTGTATTGTGGTGTTTTGATATGCACCACAGGAAAGATTAAACCTTAACTGAGTACATGGGGTTTAAAGGTACCAAACAAGATTTCCTTTTTTTCACATGGACAACAGCATTGGGTATAATGCTGATAGTGTATAATCTTCAGTAGTGAAATATCATAATTACTGATCAGTATTGCAGCGGAATTTCTTATGGGGCAGTCTCGGTGATGAACCTAAAATTCATTTGGTTAAATGGGCTACTGTATGTGCTTCTATTTCTTCGGGTAGATTAGGGATTAGGAAGATAAGTCTTTTCAATATAGCTCTACTTGGGAAGTGGTTATGGAGATTTGGGATTGAGAAGGATGCCCTTTGGAGACAAGTGATAGAGATGAAATATGGTCATGTTTGGGGGTGGGGGGGGTGTACCAGATTTGTTAATGGTCCTTATGGTGTTGGTTTATGGAAGAGTATCAATCAGGGTTGGCCTTCTTTCTCACGCCATATTCAATATGATATTGGTGATGGGTCTAGGGTGAAGTTCTGGCAAGACCATTGGTGTGGAGAGACACCTCTTGCAATTAGCTACCCTGACCTATTCAAATTCTGCAGGAATAAGGAGGTTAGTGTGGCTGAGCTTATAAAATCCCCCAGTGAATCCTTTTTTGGGATGTGAGCTTCTTTAGAGGTGTGCATGTTCGGGAATTAGAGGCATTGTCAAGCTTCATGGAAACCATATATAGTTCTTCAATAAGGGGGTTTGGTGAGGATAAGATTTGTTGGATTCCTAGCAAAGATAAGGGGTTCTTGGTGAAAGATTATTATAGAATTTTAGCTGGTCCTACTATCTTCGGTTTTCCTTGGAGAAGTATTTGGAAGTAGAAGATTCCCTCTAGAGTAGCTTTCTTTGTATGGACTGCTGCCTCAGGAAAATGTTAGACAATTGATAACTTACAAAAAAGAAAGGTGTGGATTTTGGATTGGTGCTACATGTGCAAGAGTAATGGTGAATCGGTTGACCATCTCTTCCTTCATTGTCCCATTGCTATGGATCTATGGTCTATGGTTTTGGGTTTATTTGGAGTATCTTGGGTTATGCTGCATACTGTTTTGGGGCTGTTAGGGTGTTGGCAAGGTAGCTTTGGCCGTCATCGAAATGGTTTTATATGGTCCATCGTTCCTCATGGCTTAATGTGGTGTCTTTTATTGATTTTCTAGATTCTTGCAATTTTTGTATTTGATTTGCTGTCCCCTTGTTCACTTCCTATGTACTAGGGTGCTTCCTTTTTTATATCAATATATCTTATTACTTATCAAATAAAATAAAATCAGTATTGCATGTGTAAAAATAGTGGGAAATCTGCATTAGTGAAATATCATAATTACTGATCAGTATTGCATGTGTACAGGGGCGGTTTGATGCATTTGAGGGCCTAAGGCGAAAATTGATTATCTTGTTTTAGATGCAAAATTACTACTAATTTTTTTTTTTTTGATAAGTAATAAAAAATATATTAAAAAAAGAGGGGTGTCACTATAATGGTAAGTAAAAAAGTGGTATTAATGGTAGACTTAAATAAGAACTAGTAAAAATTTGCTAACTAAACTCTTATTATTATTCTTTTTTTTTTTTTTAAGAAGTGCAACATTCACAATATTTTTTACAACAAATTCTAGGTTTTAAGTTACTTTTTGTTTTCTACTTGAAAATATCACTATAATTATTTTTTTGGCCATCAATAATAGGCTTTAACAACCTGCTACTTAACATTAATTATAAAAGTGTTGTGAAAAATATTGTAATTGTTGCATTTTTCTCTATTTTTTATTTTTTTTTCATCTGGTAAAAAAATATTATTTTATTTATCGATTATAAAAAATAACCCTATAGGTTAAAATTTGGGGGCTTTATTTTTACTTGGGGCCTTAGGTGACTGCATCACTTGCTCTACCATTCAGCAGTCCCTGCATGTGTAAAAATAGTGGGAAATCTGTTGGGTATCTTTTGCATCATTGTTCAGTGGCTATAAATATCTGGTCTTTTGCATTTGCTTTGTTTGGGATATCTTGGGTCATGCCAAAAACTGTGATTCAGCTCCTGGAGTGTTGGCAAGGAAGGTTTAATCATCATAAGAGTTCACAAATTTGGAAGGCTGTCCTTTAGGGCTTTTTGTGTAGCTGAAATCTCATGTTAAGATGAGAATTTTAAGATGTATAAGTGAAAATAAATAGAAAGATAAGATTCAAAAAGAGGAAATTTGTGGGGGTGGCCCCTTTTTGATGAAATGATGAGGGAGATCATTTGAGATCAAATGAGGGGGATTGTTTGAGATAGTTTGATCATGTGTAGAGGAGAACAATTAAATGATTAGTACATCAGTGAGGGAGAGTGAGTTGATGCAAGTCAAGCGAACAAAAAGGGGCATGTCAATTAAGGGGGTAATAAAGAGTATGACTTTGGTCATAAATATCAAGCTTGTAGTGGACTATTTGAGCATGAGTTGGATGTTACTTGTCTGTGTTAATTCATTACTGGAAGCTCCAGTAATAGATCTTATTTCAGCTAGTTGTCTGAAGTTTTAGTGAGAAAAATATTTTCATTTGAATAGATCTGTTGCTATTGCGATGGTTCTTGTGACTGTATAGCCTTGAAGCGGATGGTGTTTGATGTGTTATCTTAATCAATTTGTCTCTTAAACTAGTGTCTATTCATATATTGTATGGACTTTACCTTAAGTTTAAGAAATCTAGTTGCTGCCAGATTATGGGGAATTTTCTGGTTTAAATGTCCCTTGAACCAAGTTTTCACCATGTTATAGAGAAATGAGTCATTCATGGTTCATGCACTTGTAAAATAAATCTTTTATGTTGAGTCTAATAGTTCTAGTGGTTTTAGTATTATTAAAAATTCAAATGGTGCATGCACATTATTAGATATATTGGTAAGATGTCTTATGATATTATAAATTCTGACTCAAAGAAGTTTTCCCCCCATCATCCTGATATTTTTAGTAAATGTGCAGGTGATTGACATGTTGCTGCTCAAGGGAGTTGAAGAGTTCAACAACATAGTGGAGCACGCTAAGCAGCGGCATCATATAATTGGCCAGTATGTGGTGGGTCAAAAAGGGCTTGTGCAGGATTCAGGCACCAAGGATCAAGGCGACTCTAACTTTCTCAAAAATTTCTACAAGAGCAACTACTTTTGAATCTTTACCATTGGATGGATGTGCCTTCTTTGCTTGTGTAAGTGGGCTCCCCTAATAAAGATGTACTTGAAATTGGTTTTGTATCTTGCATTTGGATAAAGATCCTTGTATCTTCTGTTATGGTCAGTATGTTGGAACCGAAGTACTACTGAAACCTTGTTTTTGTTCTCAAAATTCAAGAAATTTGGTGTTAGTACTATTGGATGAGGCAAATAGCAATGTGTTATGTTGCTACTGCTGCATGCTGTACCACTCTGTTTTCAATTAGTTAGATTGGTTTATATCTTAATCCACATGTGGCATAATGATTGCATTTTCATGTTGGCGTTAGTTTGTTTGAATTGGTCTAACAATGATTCAGTGGGTGGAATGTATCTCCAATGGCAGCATTCATGACACCAATGTTTTTGGATTTTAATTTACGGAAGCAAAAGAGACTATGAACTCCAAAGACATGCATAATTTGTGACACCATTTATAAATAGGCATAAAAAAATAATAATACTAGTACTCTATTTTATAATAATACTCTTTTAAGAACCAAAGAGGCAACTAGGCTGTGAAAAGCCTTATGACCGTACGAACTCTAGCATTAGGCTCCTGAGTCCTAACTAGAAATTTGTAGGCTTCACTAACCAAAGTATATACAATACACCTATGCGTCTCTGCTTCTTTACTTCCCATTAATTTTGTTGAACTTGACTCCCATGTATAAATTCATTTCTTCCAGTTGTATACTGTGTTATGATCTTTTAAACACAATTGCTTTTTTTTTTTTTTAATTGTTTCTCTGAATATATGTGCTGCATAATTACTTTAATGCAACACTTGGGTGAAAAAATGGAGAAGTTACTTTATGCAAGAGATGGGGAAGAATTGTCTGGAGCCATCACGGTAAAACAAAGGAAATTTGCCCAATCAGCTGTGGAGGAGCATCCACCACCAGACCCTCAATCTTCTCGGTCAGTGGGGCCTTCAAAGGTCACGGGGAACCTTTGGGTCCGCCGCCATCTCCTGCTTCAAATCCACGCCAAGGACCCTGCAATAGGCATTCCTTGTAATTTCTTGTGTTTGTTAGACATCTCTTGATGTCATGTCATTGGCAAATACCAAAATAAAACTTACTGCAAATGTCATTCCAGCGTCAATCATTAATAAATGTGTTAGCATATGGAAATTTAGACTCAAAATTAATCAATCTGGATAAATTAATCTACCTTTGTCGGAAGTCATTTAAACTCATATTAATTTTTGCTTTGAAAATTAAACAATCTGAGACTAGTTGAGATATAAAGTTTTTGTTTCTTTATGTTGGGTAAGATGATAAGAAGGTGATATAAAAATACTCTTTTTGGTTTGTGATGTATTCTAAATATGCTTATAAGTTATATGCATGAGTTTTCTACCTTCCTAGCATATTGGATGATACAGTTTATACTAAGATGAAAGAAAAATATTCCTTCACACTAGTTTACATCCACTATTTCACATAACTGCAATGACAGAGCCAGGAAATTTTCTTAGGGGATCAAGTTTTTTATATATATATATATATATGACAAAACTTAGGTACTGTACTTTAGGTATTGTCCTTAGGTTCTCCTTTTAAAATTCAACCATGTAAATATTTAATTAAAAAATACACTTCCATCACAAGAGAAAAAATTCACATAGCAGAATCTTAAAAGGAGACTTAAGAAACAATACCTAAGTATTGTATGTCTGTATCTAAGTCTTGTCCATATATATGTGTGTATATATATATATCCAAAGAATAACACACACATATAATATTTATTTATTACTTATACATGGAATATTTGTAATTTTGATTTAACATATGATATTTTCTTACGTAAACAAAAATATTTACATCAAATAAGTTTTTACATCTTTGCATCAAAAAAAAAAAAAAAAAAGAAAAAAAAAGATAAGTCTTGACATGTCTAAAATAAACAAGTCAATTTAATAAAAATAAAATATAATTAAATTACATATGGTATACATTAAACACACTTGAATTTAATGAATTATGTATGGCATAAGAGTAATTAGAGGGAAAGGGAATAAAAAAAATGCATTAGTCAACTATATAAACTAGTATGTAACCCCGTCTATATACACGGGTACAATTAAAAACAATCACAATTATACAATTCAAATTATAAATTTTTTTGAGAAAATGTTCAAATTATACGTAGTGTCAGCTTACACTTTTTTTTTAAACCATACATTTTTAAAATATGTAATGGCTTCTTATTTTAGAATTTAACTAGCTACGAACCCGCGCATTACGCGTGATAATTTGTTTATGATAGTCTCGTTAAATTTATTTTTTTACAATCTGGACCCATTTAATAAAAGTAATGTACTTCATAATCATGTTTTTATCTATTCTTGGAACAATCATAAATGTAATATAGGAATAATCATAAATCATAAATATAAATATAAATTTGAACAATCATATTTTTATTTATTATAGGAACAATCATAAATCATAAATATAAATTTGTCGTGCTAAAATGAAAACAATACAATTTTTCTCAAAAATTCAAAAGGCAAGTTAATGAAAATATTCATTTTTTTAATAAAATTTACTTAACATTTTGTGAATCATTAAAAAGAATATAAAATTTGAAAATTATTCTTTTAGTTTTAAATAATCTTTCTCTAACCTTTTTTTCACTACCCTACAATCCAAAACACCAAAAAACATAACTAAAAAATTAATAAAACTTAACAATGATAAATTGGACCAATTAGGAAAACAATATGCTGTAGATAATCTATCAAAGTTATTTTCTTTGCAGAAAATGCAATTTCATCCACCCAAAACATATTATCAAATAAACAATTATTAGCAAAATCTAAGAATTAAATTTTTATATGCATTGTTAAAAAATAATAATAATAATAATAATTAAAATACAATTGCAAAAACTAAAATATGTCACCCCATCTGATTATTTTCGTTTGACGAGTCTTTGCTCTTCTCTAAATAAATGGCTTTATAGAATA
Organism: Quercus suber; assembly: GCF_002906115.3. NCBI lineage: Eukaryota > Viridiplantae > Streptophyta > Magnoliopsida > Fagales > Fagaceae > Quercus > Quercus suber. The sequence goes on from NW_027070091.1 coordinate 13,443, forward strand.
CTTCTAATACAACTATTAAAATACTTTTTCATTATAGAATACTCTATAAATGGCTTTATAGAGATTTCTTAATAGTTGTACTAGAAGTACTTTGTCAACCCCAAAGGATTAAAAAAAATAAATAAATAAATAAAAGTAAAGTCTAACAGTTTAACATCTAAATTGAACACCATAAAAAATCAAATTCTAACTTGCAAAACAACTAATTAGTAACCCAAATCAAATCAAACCAATGGGATAAAAAATAAAATAAAAATAAAAAACTTGTGATCAGAAATTGGAATACCAAACTACCTAAATATGCATAAAAATCAATATAAATTTACCAAAAAGATAAACAAATGTGATGTGACAATTAAATCAACAATAACAAAAAGAACCATTAGTAGAAAGAAAGGTGGTTGGAACAATAAAAAAAATCCACCAAAAGAGAAACAAAATTGGAGAAAGAGATAAGGTATTGACATTTTTGTCATGGACAACTTGGAAGGAATAGGAGAGAGAAAGGTGGAAATAAAGTAAGAATAAATTTATATGAAAATTAAGATGGAAGAGGAAAGGTGGAAGTAGATGAAAGGTTGAACAAAGTAAAACTATAGAATTCAAGAAAATATAAAGGATAATATTTAAAAATCTGAAGGGAATCAAATGAAAATTTATATATATATATATATATATATTGGTGGGGATGAAAGATTGAACTAAAATGACAATTGTTAAAGAAGATGAAAAGTTGAACAAAGTAAGAATTGCAAAAAAAAAATCAAAAAAACAAAACAAAACAAAAAATAAGAAAAGATGCTATAGATTTAGTGCATAAAGAATTTTATAAAATTTATTACAAAACTTCCATTATTATATATAGTATAGATATGTGTGGGACCTGAGAACTTGGCAACCCCGGTCCATTTTATACCCGGCCCAAGGCCCATGCCAAGGAGGAAGAAATGCCCGAGGATGAAGTACGAAAGCCTAAATTGCCAGGAACCTGCTAAGAACGACCCTATCCTCGGCCAACCAAGCCTAACACGTCAGCCATGGCAGCTCGGTGGAAGAGCAAGTTCAGGATGAACTGTCATTTCCACATTAAGTGCGCTCACCTAACCCCCTGACCGCATTAATGGAGATGTGACCTCTGAACAAGGCCGCCTTGGTTGCTGTAACTCACAAGAGTGCTGGTAAAGTGGCTGAAGGGATAGGCAGTCAGAAGGAGAGGGCATGGATGATCAACAAATTGAAGAAAGAGGTTATGAAAAAGGACTATATAAGAGGGAGAAACAGATGAGAAAGGGGGAGGATTCCCATGGGAGAGATCGCTGTTAAGCTCCTCAGATTGGTGTGGGGCCTGAGAACTTGGCAACCCCGGTCCATTTTATACCCGGTCCAAGGCCCATGCCAAGGAGGAAGAAATGCCCGAGGATGAAGTACGAAAGCCTAAAGTGCCAGGAACCCTGCCGAGAACGACCCTGTCCTCAGTCAACCAAGCCCAACACGTCAGCCATGGCAACTCAGTGGAAGAGCAAGTTCAGGATGAACTGTCACTTCCACATTAAGTGCGCTCACCTAACCCCCTGACCGCATTAATGGAGATGTGACCTCTGAACAAGGCCGTCTTGGTTTCTACAACTCACAGGAGTGTTAGTAAAGTGGCTGAAGGGACGGGCAATCAGAAGGAGGGGGTATGGATGATCAACAAGTGGAAGAAAGAGGTTATGAAAAAGGACTATATAAAAGGGAGAAACAGATGAGAAAGGGGGAGGATTCCTATGGGAGAGATCGCTGTCAAGCTGCTCAGACCAGTGCCAAGGACAGACTTTGGAGGATAATCTCGATCCGCCTACATCCGAAGGTGGCGAACGATACACTGTGCACTGTCCGCTTGCTAGGGCCTAGTTCTTGAACCCGCTCTCTACAAATTCATCATATTGGGCTAGCTAGGTTTGAGTCCACTCACTCAACAGTAAAAGTGCCCAAACCCAGTCCCTACAATTGGCACCGTCTGTGGAAAGAACTTATGCGCTAGCAGGCGCAGAGGGAAATCGTTCCTACGATGCTAACTTACGCAAAGTTAGGCAGTTTTTCGTCGCCGCCAACAACACCGATTCCGAATCCCATTAGCAAAAAAAAAAAAAAAAACACAACAAACAACGACGCATTTGCTCAAGAAATGATTATTGTAGAAAAATAAAAGATTCATAGAAAAGGAAAAGTGAATAAACATTGCAGCCTTTTTATTAAATAAAAAAAAATGTGTATACATTATACAAACAGAGGCTCGGACAGGCTTGTTTTAAAGCTAACTCTACAAACGAAGGCCCAGACGGGCCTGTTCTAAAGCTAACCCTAGAAAGGAAGGCTGAGGCAGGCTTGTTTTAAGGCTACCAACAACCCCCGGGCCGGTGTGGGTGGTGCCGACGAGAAGAGAGGAGCAGATGCAAAAGCACCTGATGGCCCCACCTCATGATGTTCCCTTGATACTCCCCCAACCTCATGATAATTAAGCATTGGAGGCGACAACACCCGAGCACTGGTCATGACGTAATCTGGCGAACCTCCATCGGCGGGTAAGCTGGGCATGAATCACTACTAGCTTGAAGGGCAGGTACGGACGCTTACCAAAGAAAAGCATTATGTCTGTCATGAACCTCCCTCCTAACTGTCAGGCGTACTACAACCAGGATGACGCCCGAGCCTTGCCGCGCTGAAAGCCTAACGTGAACTACAGCTGCTACGGCTCTCGATCGAAGAAGGAGGACCACCCTTTTTGCTCGGTCGAAAGGTAGGAACACCTTTGGCTTCCTCACCCTCGCCTTCATCCAAGGTCGCCTTATTCCCCCAAGCCTTGATCACAGTCCTAGCAGGGTTACTGAAGGTGCTTAGAAAGTTGTAGGGCTCAGAGTTCCTGTTTAACTAAAGGAGTCGCGAAATGTGGAAGGACAAGTTCCCCCAGGAAACCTTATATAGAGGGCGAAGGTCGGTGGAAATTGGTCCGCACAGAATTCGAAGGGAGAATTATCAGTGACATTAATCCCGACCAAATTCCAAAGAAGCCATCATTCGCTGGATCTGCATTAATCCACGAGGATATTAATGAGGGCACGCCTCGCACACCGAAGCGTCAGGCGCATAACTCGAACGGCCAAAAGACGCCTTGTAATTGGAAATGACGAGAAACTGGAGCGAAGGGGCTACTATCACACATAAGGGTAGAAACCTGAGCCTCCCCTGTCCAGGTCAGTGCTAGGCCAAGGGCCCTGTCTGAGGAATAACCCATTTCCAGCGAGGCAAGGCCGAGATCGTTATCACTCTAGGAGCGAACATGCCAGAGTTGAGAACAAGTTCCTTCACCCCGGACGGAAGAAAAAAAGTGTTAGACTGAACCAAGGTCTTGCATGGTGCTCGGACTCAAGCCTATGAGGAAACTAACCTCAAGGAGAACCTGGGTACTAGACTGAACCAAGGTATTGCATGGTCCTCAGACTCAAACCTATGAGGAAACTAGTTACTTACAGAAGAACAAAAGTGTTAGACTGAACCAAGGTCTTGCATGGTCCTAAGACTCAAGCCTATGAAGAAACTAACCTCGAGGAGAACTTGAGTACTAGACTGAACCAAGGTATTGCATGGTCCTCGGACTCAAACCTATGGGAAAACTAGTTACTTACAGAAGAACAAAAGTGTTAAACTGAACCAAGATCTTGCATGGTCCTCGGACTCAAGCATATGGGAAAACTAACCTCAAGGAGAACCTGGGTATTAGACTGAACCAAGATATTACATGATCCTCGGACTCAAACCTATAGGAAAACTAGTTACTCACAGAAGAACAAAAGTGTTAGACTGAACCAAGATCTTGCATGGTCCTCGGACTCAAGTCTATGGGGAAACTAACCTCAAGAAGAACCTAGGTATTAGACTGAACCAAGGTATTGCATGGTCCTCAGACTCAAACCTATGGGGAAACTAGTTAGTTACAGAAGAACAAAAGTGTTAGACTAAACCAATGTCTTGCATGGTTTTCAGGCTCAAGCTTACGAGGAAACTAACCTCAAGGAGAACCTGGGTACTAGACTGAACCAAGGTATTGCATGGTCCTCGGACTCAAACCTATGGGAAAACTAGTTACTTACAGAAGAACAAAAGTGTTAGACTAAACCAAGGTCTTGCATGGTCCTTGGACTTAAGCCTATGGGGAAACTAACCTCAAGGAGAACCTGGGTACTAGACTGAACCAAGGTATTGCATGATCCTCGAACTCAAACCTATGGGGAAACTAGTTACTTACAAAAGAACAAAAGTGTTAGACTGAACCAAGGTTTTGCATGGTCCTCGGACTCAAGCCTATGGGGAAACTAACCTCAAAAAGAACCTGGGTACTAGACTGAACCAAGGTATTGCATGGTCGTCGAACTCAAACCTATGGGGAAACTAGTTACTTACAGAAGAATAAATGTGTTAGACTGAACCAAGGTCTTGCATGGTCCTCAGACTCAAGCCTATGGGGAAACTAACCTCAAGGAGAACCTGGGTACTAAACTAAACCAAGGTATTGCATGGTCCTCAAACTCAAACCTATGTGGAAACTAGTTACGTACAGAAGAACATAAGCGTTAGACTGAACAAAGGTTTTGCATAGTCCTCGGACTCAGGTCCTTAGAGAGACTGGCTACGTTCAGTAAAAGAGTAAACAAACACAAGCCCATAAGCATCACTTAAAGCATTCTGAGACACATTGAACCTAACCCATTAACACAGTCAGCAACTAATGGCTTTCCTAAGTATTTTTCACTGTTTACAGTATCTCATTCATATGTTGTGGAGCCAATATTTTGGAGTTGTTCCCTCAGCATTCAATCCAACAAAAATAGGTCGTGGTGTTAAGGTGGTTCAATTATCGATCAAAATCCAAGTGGGAAATATTGTTAGGGGCTTTACGTTTTTCGGTTGCCAGTCTAGAATGAAAAACCTGCTGAGTTTCAGAGATTGTGAAGCTTAGGTTATATAAGTAGCCAAACTCATCGCAATGACAATAGACGCCAAGCAAAAAGAAAAGGAAATCCATGCATTCAGCTCAAAAAATAACATTACAGTGTTTAAAGCCAAAACGAAATATACAGTGATAAATCAAGGCAAAAAGTAAAGTAAAATGAAAAAGAAAGCAAGAGCAGAGTGGTCTAAGCCGTCAAGATGGGATAGCCTGTCGAGATGGCCTACTTCCCCAACTCGGTAGACAACTTGTCCTGAGGGGTCTACCAAGGGGTTTTGACCGGTGCCTCGAGACCCTGGCTTGAAAGGGCTACTTTGGAAGACCTTTCCTCAGCAGGAAGGACCTGAGGGACAACAAGTGTGGCTTGGGAGTCAGCAGGAGGCTTCACCACATCCTGAGGCACTTCTGGGTTATCGGTTCTTGCCCCCTCTAATGCTCCTTGATGCACAGTCTCCTCAACAGGCTTATCAGATGAAGTTGGGTCCTTGGCAACACTGGCTTGGCTTTCATCTGTTACTCATACGGCAGAGCCCGCTTCAGAGGCAACGGAAGCGGCCTCACGAATTGCGGAGGGGTAGTACACTCTCTCGGCCCTCTTGAGTTCGGACGAGGCCTCGACCCCCGCTTGGTTAAGGGCCTCAATCCAAGTCTGGGAGCAGTAATGCTTGCATACCTCAGGGACTTGAGTCTTGAAGGAAGCCTCAGTCTTAGCCACTCCCTCAGCAAAGGCCTTTTCCTCTACTTGCTCTACGGAGCACTCAGCATCTGTTCTCACGAACACGACTTCTTCTTTAGCCCTCAAGGCCTCGTCCCTGGCATACTCAGCAATGCCTCTAGCCCTCACAGCCTCAGCCAACTTCTGCTTTAGGTTGGCGATTTTCTCTTCAGCAACCTGCAGTTGACCCTCGACATCCCGCAGGTGCCCTGTCTGGTCTTCGGCCTACTTCATAGCACCGGCTAGGTCAAATGCCGCGCTGTCTCTTGCCCTCGTCATCTTCTCCAAATTCTCCATTGCCTTCTTGAGATCTGCCTCAAATTTCTTGAGAGTATTCATGGCATTCAAGTACTTGTCGCGCTCCTGACCCAGGGCTTTACCTTAGTTGTCAGCCTCCTCTTCCAGCCTCAAAGTGGCCTGGATAGCCTGCCAATCAAAACAAACACACCGTAAGTTGGGTACTAAGCAATAAAATTCAAGCCAAAGGACAAGTATCAGAAGTCTTACCATGTCCAGGTACCTCTTAAGGTTACGGGCAACTTCTTGCCCCCTCATGCCCCCTAGCTCAGCCACGTCAGTGGGGAGAAGCAGGGACCTCTCCAGGGCATCGGCTACGCGAACCCCCTCAGAAGTCCCTGAGAGTGGCGTCGTTCATCAAAGGCTTCCCATGAAGCATGGCGACGGGCAGCCAGGCCTGGAGCTCGGACTACTAAATGACCTCTTTCCCCTTACCCTGACCACCAATCCTCAACTACTTGGAAGGTCGGCGGGCTTCATCTTCCTCTTGGGAGGAACGAGATCTCCCCCATCCACTAGGTCTTTGCCCTTGGAAGGCCTCTTCCCCGTCGGATCAGTGGACTCGGGCCGAGATTCCGAGATTGACAGAGTAGAGGACGACCTGGTCTGCACAGGCAAAGGCTTAGGTGGGGGAGGGGGAAGCTTGGGTGGAGGTGGAGGAGGCTTGAGTTGTGACTCCCTCGGCGTGTCCTTCCCCGGCTGGCCCTCAAGCAAGTCAAACAGTCTGGTTTAGGGTTGTCTCTTAAAACCCATTTTGGCCTGAGTACCAATCCTTGGAGATAGAAGATCAACTTCAGACAAATAGGGATCTCCCAAGTCACCAGAGGGATCCTCAGACAGATAGGCTTGGTCAAATACGCCAAATTCATCCTCGAACGAACCCCGATCAACTACTTCTCCCTCATTTTCCAAACTTTCACCCTCGACCTCTGCAGCTTGATGGGACGAGGAAGAACCTGCCAACGGGACGCCCTTTGGGATGGAAGATCTTTCAGAAAACGCGAACCCGTGCTCCACCACAGTAATTTGTCGAAGCCGAGGATCGCGAGCCCTGATCACGTACTTTGGGGCCGAGAACAACTTCTGGGTTGAATCGTACCCAAGGATCTTGTGAGCAGCCTTAACTTGATCGTCGGCCTCGTTCACAAAAATCTCCGCCCTGAGAACGGATTGCAAGTCTTCCTTGTTGACGAAATGAAAATGTCGTTCAAAGGCGTGTGGATCTGCAAAAAAAAAATGTGTGCTAATCAGCGACAAAACGGTGCAAATTATGAAAGGAAGAAGTAGAGAAAGGACTCAAAAAGAAAAATTTAAGCTAGAAAAGGGGAAGAAGACTTACAGAAATGAGGAAAAGCTCCTCGGATAGGCTTTTTGTACTGGAAAGGGACGCTAGTTGGGCTGGAGGTTTGACCGGATTCAGGTACGTGCGCCAGAGTTCTTGAATGCAAAAGTAAGGAGGTGAATCGGTTCAAATGAGTATTTATATCCTCAATTAAAGACAACCAAGCGGAGTTTCCCGCCCATAAAGGCAAAAAATCCCCCACCGACTGATTACCATCACACCGTTGAACGTGGGGAGTATATGAAGCGATTTATATTTTTTTGTAAAAAAAAAGGAATAAAAAGTAAATAAGAAGAATAATAATTATGTGCCAAGACATGGCGATGAGGTGGACAGAGCTCAAAGTAATAGATACTACGATTTAGCTTATATAATATATATATATATTGGATTTAGAGTCTTCAGTTTTTGTACTCAATAATTTACTTCCACAAGAATTAAGAAATTAGATAGACACTAGTGCAAAATTAGATTCCAATTGAAATCAAATTTAGAATCTAACTGAATTTGGATTTTTATTTTTACACTCAACTAGTGTGTAATCCCGCGTATATGCACGGATACAATACAATCACAATTACATAGTTCAAATTATACCTTTTTTTGAAAAGATATTAAATTATACATGGTATTCACTTACACTTTTTAAAACTATACATTTCTAAAATATGTAATAGTTTCTCATTATATATATATATATAGAGAGAGAGAGAGAGAGAGAGAGAGAGAGAGAGAGAGAGAGAGAGAGATGGGTTCAAGTTACACCTTTTTCTAAACGATGGATTTAAGTAGATCTAATGGTTAAGAAATAGACACTCATTAATACTAATATTCTGATTGATCTCATTTATTATCCCTTATTTATGTCATTCCAAACTTATCTCTAAACCCAAAAAAAAAAAAAGTATACGCATCTGTCTCTCTCTCTCTCTCTCTCTCTCTCTCTCTCTCTAGGATTCCACCTCCACAGCCAAGTTGTATATATTCTACCAAGTGATATGATGTGTGATGATTGTAATTCCATCAAATGAAGGTAAAGTAGAGGCAACTCTATTCACCAATCAATCCAAATAAAAGGCAATCATGCATAATTTTACATGATAATCTGCCTTTTTTTATTAAAAATTAGCGAAAAAGAGATACACAATAGATGCTAAGTTGGTGATAACATATAAAAAATGCAAAAAATAACTCTTTTCCCTGATTACCAAGAAGTTCTAACAAATCCAAGTGTGAATGCCTCATAAGATTCAGCAATAAACATATTCCCTCAAAATAACCTTCCTAAGTCCTAACAAATCCAAGAAGTGCAATGCCTTGAAAGTTTTAGTAGTAAACATACTCTCTCAAAATATCCTCTCTTAAGTCATAAGAAATTGATGCTCATACGTTCATACCTACTGCTACTGCCATTTAAAATAATAATTTTCTCATTTTAAATCCAATTTTTAAAGTGCTTTTATTTATTTATTTAATTTTTTTATTCAAATTGCAATATTTAAATGGCATGGAAATTGGATAAAATTTTATATTGGAGAAGCAATCTTTAGAAAAAATGTCTATAGTGGAGGAGAGAGAGAGAGAGAAATACGTATACCCTTTTTAGGTTTGAGATAAATATGGAATATCATAAATAAGGGGTAATAAATGAATCAATCAAAATATCAGCATTAATGAGTGTCTTTTTTTTTTTTTTTTTACCGTTAAATCTACTTAAATCCAATGGTTTAGAAAATGTGTAACTTTAACTCATCTTATATATATATATATATATATTAGAATTTAATTGAATTTAGACTCCTCAATTTTTGCACCTAATAATTCACTTGCCAAAAAAAATTAAAAAATTAGATGGACACGTGATTAAAAATTAGATTCTGATTGAAATCCAATTTAGACTCTAATTGGATTTAGACTCTTCGATTTTTACACTCAATAATTCACTTAGTACAAAAATTAAAAATTAAAAAGGACAAGTAATGCAAAATTGAGAATCAAATTGAAATTTGATTGAATTTTCTCTGAGTTTTGGCTATATATACATATATATATATTAATTTTTTGTTTGCCAAAAATACAAGAGAGGGGGAGGATTTTTAAAAGGGGTCGTGGCCACCCCTAGCTCCCCTCTCTCCTTCCGCCCCTGCACAAAGTATCCACAATAAAAGAAATATATATAGATAGAGAGAGATTTTATAACACAAAAATGAAAAGAAGAGGTAGCTAGGGTAGTAGGTACACTACCCTAGCTCTATGAAGAAAATTGAAGACTTACTAATGGGTTTTGGAGGGTGAAAATGGAGGAAGGGATGGGCCGGGATTTTTGGTTTTAGAGGGATATTCTAGGGGAAAGAAATGGGAAATAGATGTGGAGAAAAGTCTAGAGAAAATGAGAAAGGATTTTTTTTAGATTTTTCTTCATGATTTTCCAAGAGAAGAGTGGAAGGAGAGGCAGCTACCCATTGGGATCCTTGCCACCTCACCAATTTTCATCCTCATCCCCTTAATTTTCGATTTTTTGATTTTTGGGTTTATCCTTTTTTCTAACCCTATTTTCAGGCTACTATTTGGATTTAAGACTGGGATTTCTTCAAAATTGGTGTCCCTGAAAAAAATCTAAATGTCTCGTTTCCATAGGCTCTACCTCATGCAATTTGGAGCTACCGTTGTCAAGATATCGCGCTTCGAAGGGAGGTAATACAGTGTAAAAATTTCTATAACACTTTTCTTGGAAAATTATTTCCTTCTAATATAGAGAGGATATTCTCAAACCCTTTATTGAAAGGTAGCTAACCATCTTGTTTCAACTTGGTCCAAACAATTTGCACTAGTTGTGGCTGGATTAGTACGGTTTGTTGCACGAACACACTCCAAAAACAGTCGTTTTACATGTAAAATAATACTTTTAATCAAGGTTTTTTTGTTTTCTTGATATTTTATCCGTTTTAACTTCGATTTTGGCCCATAAACTATCGTTTTGAAGGTAATTTTATGATCTTTAATATGCTAAAAATATATTTCAATCGGACGGTACAATCAAAATGTCGACATTTTGACTAATCTTGATTAGGGTTAGTCAACGTTGGTCAAAATTAGCAAAAAATGACAAGCTTGGGATTTTGAACTCTTAAATCTTTAGAATGATTAACCCAAGGCTTGAATAGAATAAATTTTTTTTAAAGCTTTTTTTATGTAATACTTCATTTTCTTACATTTTAATAGCATAGATTTCACTTTTTAAGGCCTGAATCAACATTTTGGCTCGCTAATCAAGGTCAAAAAAAATATGGTATCAACAGCTATCACCAATAGAATACCCTTTATACAACCGTGGGTGGAGCAAACATGGGAGTTTTTTGCACAACATGAGAGTCTTTCTCATTCTACTTGATGGGATCAACTAACAAAAATTTCTCCTCAAACCATCGACTTTGGATACCAATTTTTAGGGAGAAAACACCTTAGAGAGACTCCAATTAAGGGGACATTATAACATATAAGGACGCCACCTAACTAAGAATTTTAAGCCAATGAGTTTGGTCCAATTATACTATATTAAACACTCCTTCTCATTAGTATCTAATGTGGGATTTCACTACTCAACTAACAACACTTCTCACACATGAAAATTCCAACATAAGTTATTGTAACAATGAATTTTGAAACTAGAAAGACTAAAGTGAAGGTTCAAATAAACGTCCAGTAACCTTTTATATTTTTTTTAGCAATTTTCCTTTTCAAATCTTGCACAACTTAATAGAGAGAGAGAGAGAGAGAGAGAGAGAGATCATCTATATTCTCCATTGAATCATAATTTTCCTCAAAAATTCTCAATTTCCTTAGTCTTTCACTAGAATTCTTCTCATGATAATCTTGAGGATGAAATTTCATAAATAAGAGGTGCTGGTGATGAAGGTGGAGTGGAAGCTCTTCTAGAACTTCATTCATCTGCTCACTATCATTAAATAGAGGGGAAAATGATATTTTTCTTCTTTTTAGGTGCTCCAATTTCACATATATTCTTCGTCAATTCCACATCCCAACTAATTTTTGATGCTTGATATTCACAACTAATAGCCCTTAGAGTTTGGATCATACCAATAAACATATACTTCTCACTATGGTTATCTAGCTTAGACCTTTCTTTATCCAGTGCATGCACATATGCAATACTCCCAAACAAATGTAAGTGAGAAATTGTAGGATTCTTTCAACTCCATGCTTGCTATGTGGGGTTCTCTCTCATATAATCCTTATGTAAGACAACAGTTGGACAAATATACTGCATGGAGCAAGTTCATCCCAAACTTCTTTGGACATTCTCATGCTCTTTAACATTCTTTTGGTCATGTTACCAGTATCTACCATACATGTTGGGATTTGAGTAACACCTTCATTCAAATATTCCAATTATCTAAAAAAAAAAATTGTAACCCATAAAAATTATAATAACACCATCTATAGTTGGAAAATGTCATTCACACCACGAATCAACTAGCTCTAATACCATATTTTTGAGGTTGGTGGGTCATTACATAATCACATTCCCAAACACTGATACACCACATATAATGGAAGAGACACACTCCAAGGCATACCAAGGAAGATAAAATGAATGGAGAAGAGGATGAGAACTCTTGGTTTGGAATGGAGGAAAGCATGAGCATATATACTATAACATGCAATCTTAACTTCCACTAAATGGCTTGTAGATTGTAGGTACATTTGGTGTGACATGAAGAGAAGAAAAAAACAATTCTCCTCTTCTTATTTTTCCCTCTTTCTCCTTAGTTAGGGATGGAAGGGAATTTTTTCCTTCCAAAATTTGCTATAGATCTTGCCCTTAATAATTCTTCTTCTGTAATTCTTCTTATGGGAATGGTTCCTTCTGGGCACCTTCCAACCAAGTGCCATGGCTGAGTTATTTCAAGCTTGGAGTTTGAAGAGGCGCCGTTGCTCTCATCGAATGAAAACCCTTTTGGGAAAGAACTTGGTCTCATCTATGGCATTCGGCATAAATACCAACTCAAACCCAGCCCATAACATACATACAATAAGTATCAAATTATTCGTGATACCAAATGAAATTTAGTTAATTAAACTAGTCACCTGAATTGTGTGATTCTTTAACAAAGGATGATCAAAAGCTGGCTGTTTGTTGATAGGTACACAATCAATTATATCTCCATCCGGGCTCTGTATCAAATACATTTTCTCATCACACACAAATAGATATCAGACTAAATTCTCAATGTTGTAACAAAATTACATTGCTATTGTACATTGGAGTCATGAAGCACGACAACCCACAAAAGTGAATGATTCTTCTAAGACTAAAGCTAAAAATACTATACAAAACACAAACGTATTAGATGAAGTGATTAATAACCTGAAAGGATATAACTGCAGGCTTGTTAAGGCGCTTCAATTGCTCCTGAATCTCCTGTTTGATGGTGTCAGTGTTTCTATCTCCAGCTAATGACATTGGTATGAGAAAGAACAAGCACCAGGTCATCTTTACTACCCCTGACCACCTCCTCCCACTTCCACAAGGCATTGCCATGAGTGACTAGCTAATACTCGAATCAAGTGTTGAGTTTGCAGTGTATAGAGATGTAATAGCTAGCTTCAAATGTCCCCTTTGCAATACTTAAACTTGCATTTGTTCATCCTCTTTGAACTGTTCCACTTATCAATATAAATACACACAAAAAATCTTCTATAATAAGGATCACCCTATTTTTGGCCATGTCTAAATGAGGCTTTAATTTAGCAGTTTTACTTTAATTTTTTTAGCTTTAAGTACAAACTTCCTGGTTAATTTCCTATTGACTATTGCCATCCTTTTGTTTCTATGTCATTTTACAGGATTGGTCAAAATTAAAGGGAAATAATTCGTCCTCTTTGAACTGTTCCACAAGCTAAAAATTTGGGAAGTTTGTTGTTTTGAGTTTTGCTTTAAAATAAAAAATAAATAAAATAAATAAATAAATAAATAAATAAACTTAAAATTAGACAATTTGAGATAAATGAGAAATTTGGTAATGATTTAATTTTTGGGTAGTATCTCAAAAAAATTTGGTGGTGTAACACCAGTGGGCTAATTTTGTGGTAGAAATTGTGAGAGAATCTCATTTTTTTTCGATTTGAAGGAGAGATAAGAATGCCTAAGTGAAATTTCCTTATATGTCTTTAAATTTATTTTAGGAGTAGTTTTAAATATTCTCAGTTTTTTTACATGAGGAGTACTTGTATTCATAGTTTTAAAAACCGATACAGTAAAAGAACCAATAAAGGGATTGGTTATCAGTTTTCTGCTCAAATCAGAGTCTGACCAGTGGTCGAACCGATGATATCATAAATAATTTAAATAATAATTTTTAAAATTATATAAATAAATAATAATTTTTAATATACTAAAATAACAAACTAATAGTAGTAATAAATATATTTACTTAAAAACATATAAGTATATAACATCTTTTTAAAGAATTTAACATAATAACATTACAAAATAATCATCCTTAACATAATAAACTTTCAACAAAACAAAATAAATAAGTTCATTACATCCAAATGTAAATAAGTTTCAAACAAAGAATCAATAAATAAGTTCATTACATCCAAATAGCAAATAAGTTTCAAACAAAGAACTCAATAAGTAAGTTCATTACAATGATTACATCCAAATAGCAAATAAGTTTCAAATGAAGAACTAAATAATTCCACAAATAAATAATACTCATCAACACAACATAATGCTCTTAAAACTATAAATAAAGAACAAAATATTTCCACAAATTAATTCATCAACATACACAAATAATACTCTTGTAAACTATAATTCGCAAACAATAATGCTCTGTAAATCCACAACATACACAACATAAATCCACTTAACATACAAAAATCACAAATAAAAATCACAACATACACAACATAAATCCACCAGTGAATACACACACACAAAAAATAATAATAAAAAAAAATAAAAATTGCACAGTGAGGAACGCATGGCTCAGGCAAAGGTGGCTGTTAACTTTCTTAAGAAATTTCCAAATGTGGTCTTTTATGGTGACATGAATTGGAATGAAAAATTGGTGGTACAGTTTCCTTTATCTGATGGATGGATTGATGCCTGGGCAGATTTAAGGCCCAGTGAAAATGGATGGAACATATGATACTGTATCCAATCTAATGTTGTCTTGTAACCGGCCTTTGCAAAAGCGGCTAGATAGATTTATTTGCAATCTGTGTGATTTCAAATTAAGTGCAATGGACATGATAGGAATGGATGTTGCTTGTATTCACTTTAAAAGTTCTATAAACATTTCTTTTACACAAAATCACAAATAAATAATTAACAAACAATATCAGAGAGATTCAATACCTATGTTTACTTACCCGATGAAGCCGAGAGAGAGAGAGAGAGAGAGAGAGAGAGAGAGAGGCGTGATGCAGTGAGGGGTGAGGGAAAGTGTGAGACTGAGAGGGAAGAGATGGTTTTAAGGTTAGAGTTTTTAGGTTGGGAAAATTTTTCAAAAATGACCATAGTTTTGTTTTGGCTAAAATCCAAAATTGACCATCTAAGTTTCAACTTTTGTCATTTTAATTCTCTAAGTTTCATTTTTGTTATTTCAATCCTTTAAGTTTCAAATTTTCTTAAGTATTCTGTTAGGCTTTTATTAACTCTTTCCGTTTATTAACTAAAACAACATCTTTTGGTTAATGAATTGGCCAGTTGTTAATGATAGATAATAATATATGTATATATTACAGTAGTGAACTCAGATCAAAAACTTATAAAAATAAAATAAAATAAATAAAACTACCTATTATTGTTAAAAATTATTATGTGTGTAATTGTACTCCTGATTGCCTAATTTATTGTATACCCTACACGTGCGGCATACTCTCTGACTAGATCTTTTAAGATTCGATATTATGGTAATTTCACACATATCATATGTAGCCTTAGAAATTGATGAATATAATAGTATGAATATCTTTTGAGCAATATTAGGAATATTATAAATTTTAATATATTGGATTTAGAAACCAACGTGTTAACATTTAAACACAATATAAATGTTTCTAAAAAAAAAAACACACAGAGAACAAAATAATGATAATAATTTTATTTAATATGTTGTTGATGCGAGTGCGATAATATTCATTGTCATGTTAATTTTTAAAGTTTTGGTAGTACAATTTGTTGCAATGGCGTATTAATGATTTTGCTATCATAGGACTAGGACAAACTGGATCATACTGGCAGACACTTAAAATGGATTAGACAATCAGGTAACACCAGTGTGACACTTATCAAAGTTTCTGTAATACTCAGGTGGTCTTACGTTCAATGCATGAGATAATAAAGTGGCTTAATGAGAGGAATGCTGACTCATATTACGTAGTCTACTATTGTCCTAATCAACTGGTCTAACTATATATAGTATGTTCATCTTTTAGTAAACCTGGGGTTATCATAAACTTTGGATTCCTTAAACATAGTGGCATTTTCCCTTAATTGTTAAGTTTGGTAAAATGGAGTTGATTTATGATTCGTCTGTGTCGGCCAGTGGAAGTAATTTTCAGCTAGTTTGTGTTAACTAGCAAATGCAAGATAATTTCAAAAATAAATGTCAGAGTTGCACTAACAAGTTTTAGGAGACTTGGACATGTAAAAGCACAAATTAAGCCCTAAATTTGTTCTTCAATATTGCAAATATGTTCAGGGGATATTTGCTTGTGAAAAAAACTTTGAAGGGTGTGAGTGGCAGAATCTCAAAAGATTTGAACCCTATATCAATCTAATTGTTAATTTAAGATTAATTTGAATATCATCATGATTGTATATAGTTCAGGCATGTCTCTAACACTTTTCTAAAAGGAGGCCTTAGTTGTGTATATCTACTATATTCCTTTAATAAGTACGTCCTAAATACTAGGTGCATGTTTTAGCAAACCAGTTTCTCCATTAAATCCTTGTAAATTCTACCTCCATATAATATGCAATACAATTTAATTTATGCATTTCTTGCAAGGGGTTTAGACGAACTTTTCTACAATATTTTTAGAAACCGTTGAAGTAGCAATAATTGAAATTGGTTTGCACTTGGCCCACCACTTACACTGTTGTTTTACCTACTAATAGCTACTCACTACATCAGCAATTTGTAAAAAAAACTTGTAGTTCTAGCATTCCTCCTTGTAAAGACCATAAAAATATTTATAGATCTAAAATCTAAAATAAAATATAAAAGCCCAAAAAATTAGCACAACAACAAAACTACCAATAGTAAATCTAAAACAAATTAAGCCCAATTAACCAATTTTACCTAAAACAAACCCGGCTCTTTAAAAAATTTTAAATAAAATTATTTCGTCCTTACCCAGTAGCAATATCAAAGTCACGCACACAAAAATATATATATATATATATATATATATTAAAAAAATAAAAAAATAAATCCCTCAATCGGCTAAGTAATAGTAGAGCTAGAGGTTAAAGCTGCCACACATAGCTAACAACAGTAAAAAAGTGAAAAATGAAAAAATGTTGTGAGAGAAGGGTGGGTGAATTGAACCTAGGGTACTGCACACTGGATCCTAATCCAACAAAGTTGGTCTAATAATTTTAATACAATTTTTTCCACAACTTTTAATTTTTATACAACTTTTGTCAAGTATTTTTGTTTAGCTATTTTACCACCTCAAACACCAAAAATAGCCTAATATCAATGGTGCCTAAGCCAAATTTTTTTTGGTAACTTGCTACAGTGAAATTCCAAGACTAGCAGTTCACTGTAGCAAGAATGGATAAAAAATATATATTCTTTTATGCATTTTGTTCTATTATGTGGTAGAGAGGAAGGGAGAAAAAAATTAATAAAAAAATAAATAAACAGTATTTGGCCGATGGAAAAAATAAGAGAATTGATGTAGAGTGTATTGTGAAATTGTGTGTTAAAATAGATAAAACAGCTTTTTGAAGTTTTAAATGCTAAAATTTTTAACTCCACCAATGTGATATTGTAACATCTCTAAAATTTGCAAAGTTTAGTAGCTGATAAAAGAATAATTCTTATGTAATCCCAAAACATAAAAAATTGTGCTCCCTTTTCTTACATTCATGGAAGAACCTACTCATTAAATTTATAGTGGGGTCCATCATGAATGTGAGATGAGGGAGCACCATTTCATTATTTTCCAGAAGTACCTAGAAATTTTCCGGGATAATATTCTTATTGATCTGGAGGCCTTAATTGATGTACCTCTACACCATTAGATTCATAAAATGGGTCCTTCATTTCAAAACAAGTGGACAGAATCCTCTTAACAAAAACCAAGGGTGCTTAATCAACTTTGAGGCTTGTTTTCTCACATTTGTTTCGTAGGCTTTTCGATATTAACCCTAGATGCTCATGAGCTGATTTTCTAGCTCTTACCCTCATATCATTCATCAACAAAACCGGCCCCTTCTATAACTCAACAGAAGCTAAGTATTTAGCTTGTTGATTGCTTTGTTTTGCCGTGCAAATTGACGGGTATAGCCACATGAAAAACAAGGTGGATACTGGATAGGCAATTAGATCAATGTGGAAGGTTTCATTACCTTACAAGAATAGCTACTGACACTCCAAATTTACATGCGAATTGAAGTATTTCTGAACGTGTTCTAATTCCAAGAAGCTTGGCTCTAAACAAATATAACTCAGCTACAACATCACTCATGTTCTTCCTTGCTCGGAAAAGCAATTTCAGATCTAAAATCAAGCACTATTGAATTCCAGCAAAGGTGCTTTTACAAAGTTATGAACATGTCATCCAGAGTGGACCTTTATGAGTTTTTTTTTTTTTTTCACTTGAACATCTCCACAACAGTATGTTATAACTGTACACATAATCATATGTTTGACACATGTTTCCCATATCATACTCCAGAACTGCATATAAAATACATTGTAATATAGTCCATACATCCACACCAAAAAGAGGGCAAAATAAAACCGTAGCTTGAAAGGAGATCTTTTATGGCATAAGACTTGAAAAAACTGGAGAGAATGGCATATTTCATGCTCAAACAGTAACTTAAAAAGTTGAGGAAAAGAAAAAGGCAACTAAATTAGAGGAATGACAAATAGTTCCTCGTACCGCATAAGGTGCTATTGATTACTCTAAGTCTATAACAATAATTAGGCTTCAACAAGAAACTGTGCTAGCCAAGAGAATACATGTCTGGTGATTTCATCAAGGAGAAGAATGTTGTTACGCTTAAGTTCTCAGTGAACAATTGGTATTTGGCAACTATGATAATACACTAGCAACACTAATGATGATATTCGATCTCTGAAGAGGATTCATGTTAACTATTCTAGGAATTGGATGCAACCAGTCAACCACTCAGCAAGTTCATATTAACCATAAAATCATAGACTAAAGCCTTTACCATGATAATCATCTCCCAAACTTCTTGCGAGTATTTTTACAAGATTTCAGTGTCCAGTGTTTATCAAATTCTCATACTCGGATTGAAACTCTTGGAAGCCGAAGCTCCACGGCATGTAAGGTTGAGCACCTTGTTGGCCATTTGCAACAATATTTCTTTATTAAGATTTCCTTTACACACAAACCTAAAGCTACCCACGCCAATTAAATTAGTAGAAGAGAACCCATCAGTGGCTTTTAACATACTTTGATAAGATAAATTCAAGAGCCCATTACCTAAATCACTTGAAACAGGTTATTTTCCTTTCTTTCTTAACCAACCAAAAAAATAGAAATGATAGTACACAAGTTACTACAAGAAGCCAAAAGTTTAAAGGTCTTAAAACTTCAAGTTAGAGGTGAACCTCCTTTTCTTGAATTTTCTGTTTCTGCATTTAGGAAGCTGAAACTCAGACATACCCCTGCAGTGCTCATTGTTTTCCATCACCAAAAAAGCACTAAAGATACTAGTAGTAGTAGTATGACACAACTGCACTACAGGGAGTAATGGTACCTTGCATGAAGTTCCCTAGCATGGATTCTGTGTGATACAATTGCCAGGACTTGCTTGAATTTCACCAAATACAATAAATCTTGTGGCACAAAAATTTTCATAACTGCTGAGATGACATTTTGTAATTAGTGCATAATAAAGTGGTGTAAGTGATCGATCCATAAAAAAGTGACGTTCTAATAACTACTTATCATCTTAACAAGTTCAGAATATATATATATATATATATATAAAAGAAAAATGGCATGTCCCTCACATTGCTCTTTTAGAAATACTTAAAGGAAAAAGAGGTAATGTGCAGATAAGTCTAGAACAACTGGCAAGGAAAACAAGAGCAATGAAATGTGGAATGTATAGAAATGAATCTTGACACACTAAATTGAGTTTGATGGGAAAACTCCTTTAACATAACCAGTCAAATGGATCAAGCTCCATATTTCGTACTCATTTTAAAAATTCAAGTCACATGGCATAAACAATGACATTATTATTGATAACAATCAAAATACATGTAGCTCCTTGACAATACTATTTCTAGATCATACACTAATTTAAATATGATGGACATTGCAACACTAACACCAATGATACACAGGAATTTTGTGACTACAACACAAGAAAATTTAGAAAAGAAAAAATTGTAATGATGACCACGTATCGCTGGTACTGGATTAGAGAGTCAATATTGCAGTGAGATTTCTTTTTCTTTTTTTTTCCAGCTACATAGTTTTACTGATCAGCTTTGGAGCACAAGGTTTTCACTCTCTAGGGCGGGCTAGCCAAAGGGAACTAAGAGCACGAAGCCTGGAGAAATAGTCATGTATCGCAAGGAGGGCACGAGCTGACTGTCGTGTTGTCAGTATACGGTGCATTTGTTGCAGCGTTTGTTGCCGGAGATTATCAGCCTGGTTATATTAACCAACACAAAAGAAAAGAAAAAATAATAATAGATAAGATTAATGTAGAAAAGAAATGACATTGGGAAAAATTCCTACAACATTATTTCTTCCTTTTTTTTTCTGTTTTTTGATAATTTGGTACTAGCCTTTTAACAATGACAATGAATCCCAAATTTTACCAAATATATTAGAGAAGTCATCAAACTTTCATATGAATAAACCATAAATTATTATTTACAAAACTCAAAAAACTTCTAACTGTTCCAATTTTTAACATTTCCAAATTTTGTGGTGAAGAATTTTACAACAAATTTAATTTTTTCTAGTCCATGAAAGCTAAATTGTAACATAAAAGGCATCTTACAAGATTAGATCACAAGTTATGCAGTAGTTAAGAAGGGGCAGAAGCAAAAAGAAGAGAAAATACCTGGCGTATAAACCCCTCAAGGGTCCCTAGCTTACCCATAGCCATGGCCATTTGACCCATGTAGTTCGCCACATTCCCAGATGAACCTGAGGAACCGAGAGAGCCACTAGACAGTGTCTCAGCCAGGGACTGTTGCAATGCTTCCATCCCTTGAGACAATGCATCTTCTGCTTGTTGGGAGGACTGTTGCAAATTATTAATGCCCACCAGTTGTTGCTCTGTCAAAGGCTCCAATTGATTTACAAGAAGCTGCAACCAAGATCATTCATTTCACTTGTATTAGGTGGCAGAACTAAGAAATGGTTTGGGATGTCAGACACAACAATAAGCCACGTGAACTAAGCTATTGAGAAATACTGTTAAGAATAGACTAACAAAAATACAATCATCCATATACAAGTACAAATATAATTATCAACTTCTTGATTGATATGAACTTACTGATAAACTATAGATTGTTGATTGTCAATTTATGGAAAAACGAACCAATGAGCACATGAGAATATAGAAAAGCTTAGAAAAGAATCAGTGAACATAGATGAAGCAACCAAGCACAGAACCAGTAATGAAATGCAATGCTTCTTTGCACCCAAATATGTAGGAGTTGGAACCAAACCATTTATTGAAATAATTACTTGATCTCTCTAGAGTTTTGGTTAAAGATTGGTTCCTATGGAAATTCTAATACAAACTTCACATCAGAATCTAAGATCATGCAAGACAAATGAACAGGTAACCATGCCAACTCTAAAAAGTCCACATTGACTCAGAAGAGGATACCCTAATCATGGACTAGTAAGTTATATTAGATATAGAACAACAATATCAAAAAAGACAGGTGAAAAAAAATAATTAAAAAAAGAGACATTTTGGGTTTGAATCTGAAAAATAGCATAACCACCAACAAAAACAATTGAGTTGTTTGGAATAACTCCAATTAGTGAGGGGGCCCATGAAAAAACACAAAATGTAAAAGCTAATTAGGATTTAGTAAAACATATATTAAAATCAGTAAAACATCCTGTCAAAGTTTCAAAATACAACTGCTTATCAGAACCAAGCAGCTGCTTCACAGTTTAGCCATTTAACCAATGAAAGAAAAAATATAGAAAGATCAAAAATACTTACTAATAAAAATAAATATAAAAAAAACCATAATTTATAAATTGCAGGAATAGTTTATTGATCACTGTACTGCTAATATAACTCATAACAAAACCTGCATAGAGTGCTAATTGTTGATGCCAATACCTTATATGACTAATTTGGCCAGGGTTTCACAATCATCATACCTTCTGCTTAGCAAAAAAGAAAGAAAAAGTCTATTATGGAGAGTACACCAAAGATGAATAGAGTCCAGATCTTCAGTTTATGCTATCAGGACTAGCCAACAGTCCTAATAGCACTGCTTTTATGGGCCTAACAATGCTTAAGAGCTTAAAATATAGGGTTTAAAAACCTGACTTAAATAATGGACCATACCAAAGATGAATACATGCAAGACCAAAAAGCTCAAGCCATTATGAGAGTTTTCACTCCTACAAATGACTCTAGCATCATTTTTTCTTTTATTTGGTAAAAAGCACAACACTAACACTATGTTTGGTTGGGTGAAAAGGGAGAGGAAATGTAATTTTCCATTGTTTGGTTGGAGTGAAAAAGGGAGAGAGAATAAAATGGGGCAGATTGAGTTTTTCACCCTAGCCCACTATTTATTTTCCTTCCAAATTGGGGAGAAAAGATGAGAGAAAATGGTCATGAGAAGGAAGTAAAAAATTACCCATTCTTTACCACCCTTCTGCTTTTAATAATAAGTACATAATAGTAATTTATTCTTTATCCTCCAACTTTTTGTCCTCTCTACCAAATATGCATTGTACAAAACACAAATATATTGTATTTTTCCACTTTTCTATCCTCCCGATTTTCCATTCTCTCAACCAACCAAAGCCTTAATGAGGCAGTAATCCGTCAGCAATCCTAAGCCGAACCCCAAGAAATGCATAAGTATAATTAGATGTACTGCATAAAACTGGCACAAATTGGTTCTACATCTAATAGACTCACTTGTTGAAGTTAGAGGACTAGAAATGAAAATATTTTAAGGCCATTCCTTTTTCAGTGTGACATAACTGTTATAGTTTATTTAACGACTTAACACAATTCCACTAAATCTTCAACAAATACCCCTAACCCATGGAGACCATCAAAACATCAAAATGAACTCACCTTCAAGAGCTCAGATGAGCGGAAACCACCAAGCCACAAGAAACACCTCTCAGCTGGTGTTTTCCACATACCAGACAACAAATGGAAAACATCAGCCTTGGCTGCGACACCCTTCAACCTAAAAAGGTCATCATAATGAGCCAAGATACCATCAACAATAATACGTAGCTCTGCATCACTTGCATGAGAATTGACTGCTGATCTCAGTTCATTAACTTGTCGATTTTGCTCTTCCAGCCACCGTGCATATTCTACATCAAATGCCATGGCCCCTGCAAAGGACACAGTTAACAAGATAATCTACCTCTTGTGATGAAATTCAACAAAGAGAAAGGGGATCAAATTTAGACAGTTAACCACATCATAGTCTCTGCCTGCCCACATGCACAGACATATTTGCATTTACAATTCATTTTTGACACTGCAAAGGTGGCAATAATAAAATTTTCCAAAGAAAGCTTTGCGTTAATGATCAGCTAAGAATGAATTTTATTTAGCTAATAGATATTACTGAATTCAGTGGGGGTTTATGAAAATGTATTCAGTGGGGGTTTATGAAAATGTATTAAATACACACACACATACACACACATATATATATATCAGGAGTCCAATTCACCTCCCCTCCCCCCCCAACTCCCTCCTCCATGTTAATGACCTAAACTATTTCCAATGCCATCAAAATCAACCTTACACTCAATTAAATTGTGGTAACGCAACAAGCACCATCACCACAACTACATTGAACACCACTGCTACCTCTGCATATCCAGCAATTGCTTAAAGTACACCTCCCCTTCATTGCACATATGCATCAAATGTAGTACACTAAAAGCTAACAACTAAAAAAAACCTGCATGTGTGAGAGCTTGCACACATGAGAGAGAGAGAGAGAGAGAGAGAGAGAGAGAGAGAGAGTGTGTGTGTGCGCGCGCGCATAAATGAAGCACGTTAACACTAAACAGAGTATAATGGACAATGTAGAGATATAAAATAGATATAAACTTCTCTTGATTAAGAAAATAGATAAATTTTACAAACTCCAATGAAAAAAGCTTTGCAATCATCCCACACATTTTGAAATATAGTTCGATTTTATCATTACCATTTGAAGCATTGGCGCATTCACATAATACATGTCTTAAATTACTGATTCTCCCAAAAGCTTAAACTATTAAAAAATGGTAAATTTAATCACTTAACTGTAATCCTAAGAACATGATTTAACAACAGTTGTCCAATGTACACATAAGACACAAGTCATTTGCGTATGCCATCCCAAATTTTCATTTTTTTTTATACAAGACAGCTATGACCCTGAATTTGTTATTCCAATAAACTTGTCATAATAATCCAATACTGATTCCTCAATCATCATGAAGCAGTCTCTTTAGTTCAAGAAAAATAAAATAAAATTGAACCACACTGAAGTAGGAGCAATGATTAAGTTAAGTTGAAGGAAGGATACCATTTCCACTCATTGAATGGGCTTGATCTCCTGAGCTTGATATAAAGATTCCCTACAGGAGACAAAATGAAGAAGTAAGTTTTTTTTTTTGCTTTTTGTTCTTTTTTTTTTTGGGGGGGGGGGGGGGGGGGGGGGGAAGTGTTGGGAGAAGGGTGTGGTAAGATGAACTTAAGACCTACTAGAACTCCAACCTACCCTTTATCAACTAAGCCAAAGGCCAAAGGCTAAAAATTTTGAAAATAAATAAGCAAACATGCAAGCTATGCACACCTAACAAGGACATCAATTACCAAAAATGAAGCAGAACTAGGCAATCTAATTATGAAGAATTAACCAAAACTAACCTGCTGTCTTGCTCGTTGAAGCTCCTGCTCTAGTTGGGTCAGCTTCAAACGACTACTCTCCAGCTGTTGGACATATGCCTACACCAGAATCAATGCAAGTAAATAAAGGGAATTATTGAAACTAGGGATGTGTGCAACTATAAATGCTCCATGGCCAAAATAAACCAAGGAGCGTGCTTTTTTTGGAAACAGGGGTTACAATTATTAAAAACCTGCAAGGATGTGACACATAAGTACTACTTCCAAATTTCATGTAACGATAGATTGCTTGGCAAACTCCCTCTGAGGTACTTAAAAAGATCGATTACCAATAATATCTATTTTCACAGCATTTCTTTTAAAAAAATTGGGCCAATTAGTGATGATCTAGCAGCTGAGATTAATACAAACTAAAAAAAAATGATTGGTGAACAGGGCTGCAGCCAAGACAAACATGGTCCTTAATAAAATCCAGGAACAGCAACAGCATCTAACCCTGAAGAAGGCCAAGGAAACAAGCAGAAAAAGGCGTAAGCCCCAGATGATAGGAAACTAACTGCAGCAGGCCCCAGGAGCTCAGTCTAGAGAGGGCCATAAATTGAGACCCCAAAAAGCCATGATCTGTGCCAAGTTTGCCACATAAGTATAAAAACCAAGCGGTGTCCCCCCAAAGCAAGGAACGTATTCCCTTCAGATAAGGAACCCTTGAGACAAAATGTACCAAAGAAAAGAGATCTTTTCTCATTGGGACAATAATGGAAAAGGCCCACAAGAAATAAACAATCTGTACACCTATAAAGCTAGGCCACGTTCATTAGAGGGGAGTAATCTGTAAATTGAGTTTTGTTCAGTGTAAATACTTTCTTGGCAAAAAAGGAGGTCTGCCTCATTTCCTGAGGATTTTTGTTACAATTAATAGGAAACCTAGAAACCTCAAGTTGAAAGAAGAGTAGGAAACCCATTCTTTCTAGCAACTAGCACATCCCATTCTAGAGTAAGGAAACTTCAAATTGGCCTCCCCATAAGCACCTCACCACTACTATATTTATTGTCTCTTCCCTTTGCAAGTGTGTTTGTGCGTGTGCGTGAGAGAAAGAGAGAGAGGGATGTAACATTTTATCATCCATAACTGAAAAGATAAACTAATAATAGAGCCTTAACAGCAAAGCTTTCCCTAGAAGACAATGAGCTCGCATTTGGTTGGGCCAGGGTTAGATCAAGCTTGGAGCATTTAGTTCAGATTACACTAAGCTCAGCTTATGTATGCTATCATTCTAGTAGACTAGTACCAAATAAAAGAAAGGAGCTTGAATTCCTATTAAATTTAAATCCCACTAAAAAACTGAGGAGAAGTTTGATTCTTATATGAAGAAGAAAATTCACAAAGCTGTAAATAAACTTGGTCTTGATAATTCTAAAACTAATGAAATTACATGCTGGCAATTAAATGCCAAAAAATAAAAATAGTAACTGTGTTTTATAGTTGTTTTCACAACTAACACAACCAAATAAGAAAAAAAATATGGAAAATTTTGAAAGAGCAATAATTGGATAAACCAATGCAGCAAGATATAAGCCCATACTTTTTTCCTCAATCGGCTTTTTCTTGCAGCCTCCCGATTTTGAGCAAGCCTGCGGAGAGTCTGTAAAGTGCAATCAAGCAAAAGATCATGAATTCCCTCTTGAAAGTGCATATATAATCCATGTAAATAGTTTAATACATATAACCTTCTGATCTGATTTATCCTTTGATCTGTCACTGGAATCAGAAGCCACATTAGCAATAGATTGACTTCTATCAAACTGCACAATTGAGAGCCTAAATGTCAGAATGCCAGCAATGATGATTAACATCCTCCAAATTTTCAAACGAGTAGGGGGCAAAAAAAAAAAAAAACTTCTATTCAAGAAAAGAGAGCACAAATAAGTATCTAAATTGGGAACCTTAGACTTGTGCTACATAATTCTAGATATTTGGTATTATCTAATTATGAGTCCAGATATGCAGAATGGAGAAAATAACATGTTAAATATAATAAACAAAGCATTACCCTCTGATTCTTATCATCTGTCTCCACATCTGTAGAGATATCGGTCCTTGGACTAGCATCAGCCATGGCAGACTCTTCCCAGTTCTCAATATTACCACTTGATACAGAAACCAGATTTGATGGATGACCCCTTTCTAATGGCAACCTCTGCCGCTCCACTCGGAAGGTAGATGGATTTATATCAAGTGAAGTTGGTGACTGTTTTGCCAAAAGAAAAACATATAAATAGAAGAAAATAAAAGATGTAAGGCTAGTATAGTTCACCTACAACTTAAAATAAGAAAGTTTAGTACTTTAGAGGAATTCACCTTATCAGAAGTGTAAATATGAAGGGGATCAGAAGAAACTGCTTGACCACTAACTTTTGTAGAACTAAACACAGTATCTGCATCAAGTCATACAAATTTCCTTCTCAAAAAAAGTGAGGGAGAGAAGAAAAGAGACAGATTTTCAATATGTTTATTCTTAACTGCAGTACAAGAAAGTTAGGGTGTTACTGGAATATTATTAAAGGTCATACTCATATCAACCCAACCCTATATTAGGTACTACCAGTATTATCCTGGAGTGTCTTGTTCTAAATTAAAGGTAATAAATTTAATTGATTGGACTTAGTTCCATCATTCCATCCTGCATATCAAAGCCGCTGATTGATGTGGTCTCTTTAGATATGATATCTCCAGTTGTATGTGACCATTTTTTTTATTTAAGTTATTCTCCAAAAAGTACATATTTTGCATTGAATCAAGGACTGTTGCAGTTTATGTTGAAATCTTTCTTTCTTGATTTCTACATGTTAAACAGAGTTTGAGCGTCCATGTGACAATAAATGTTTCTTTCTAGTCTTTCATTTAAAATTCCATTCAAGAAAAAGCAACAATCATCATTATACACAGCTTTTCCTATGTTTCTCTTGCATAACAAAAGTTAATAGTACTGTGCATGTACTCTGATGACTTGAATTGCTTAAATAGACAGAATCTCCATG
Source organism: Quercus suber (assembly GCF_002906115.3). Classification (NCBI taxonomy): domain Eukaryota; kingdom Viridiplantae; phylum Streptophyta; class Magnoliopsida; order Fagales; family Fagaceae; genus Quercus; species Quercus suber. The sequence continues at coordinate 41,173 of NW_027070091.1, forward strand.
TATTTGATTATTACTCATAAGTCATGATTTTCTTACATCATATAAAAATCTGAAAGAGATACACAGTTTTTATTAACCCTTTTTTTTTTTGGCAAATTACATTCTATACTTTTACTTTGACATACTTTTCTCCATTATATGTAAAAAGATTGTTCAGAGCCAAAAAGGAAGTTCTGTGATAAGTCAAAAAGTAAAGTTCCACTAAGATCACCCAATGCAGAATAGTTCTTATGCTCCTACAGAATGAAACAATACAAAACAACTTAAGACTGTTTGCTCTTGAATTAATCAATGTGAGTTCCATTACTGAATACTTACTTCCACTCACGTTAACCGCATCCTCTAAGCGAAATCCAACTGCTTGATCAAACACCCCGAAATCAGAAATGCGAAAAGAATGGGTTGTATTTTCCTCTGTGCAACTGAAAACAGTACTCCCATCAATTTATAGCCACCCAAAATGTTACACCCAAGAACAATAAACTAATGTCATATTGGATGCTTTTTTTTGGGGTGGGGGGAGAATCTTCCACTTTCCAATGACCAATGATTTTTTATTTTCTTTTTTTATAATCTGTAGTGCTTTGACATGAATTGTTTTTTTCTGTTTTTTTTATATATATATATATATGTATATATATATATATATATATATTTATATATATATATATATATATATATGAAAAGCAGATAAAGGTGACATAGAATGTGACGACCACACCAGAGGGGGGTAAGCAGGTATCTATACATACATCATGCACAATGCAAGCACACAAAGAAGGAAAATAAATGCCTACATCCCTAGAGCATGGCCCAAAAAATAGGTGCAGGAAAGTAAATAGGGTTTGCCATACTCCAGAGACGAGGGCGAATGGCACACAACATGATATACTTAATACAAACCGTCTAAGAGAGAAAGGGAGGTGGAAGAAGGAGGTTTAAAAGAGTACATAACCAAAGTGAAAA